>NC_091770.1:14471666-14774696 GCF_029378745.1 Bos indicus | reverse complement strand
TATACAGTAGGTTAAGCTTGTTTTCTGTGATCCCTCCATCTTGTCAGCATCTCTGTCTCAACCCAACACTCACTCCTTTCCTACCAAGTAGCACCTGTCCTTGGAGAAGGCAATGGCACCCCACTCCAGTACTCTTGCCTGAAAAATCCCATGGACGGAGGAGCCTGGTGGGCTGCAGTCCATGGGGTCTCTAAGAGTCAGGCAGGACTAAGCGACTTCACTTTCACTTTTCACTTTCATGCATTGGAGAAGGAAATGGCAACCCACTCCAGTGTCCTTGCCTGGAGAATCCAAGGGACGGGGAGCCTGGTGGGCTGCCGTCTATGGGGTCGCACAGAGTCGGACACGACTGAAGCGACTTAGCAGCAGCAGCAGCAGCAGCAGCACCTATCCTTCTTTGAAGTCTGGGAGGAAAACCACCCATTAATCGATCGCCTGTAGAAGCTAGTGGCCAGTTGTGTCATTAGACTCTTAACTAGGACATTGCAGCACACACCCAGTCCCACCTCCACCTCAAGTATCATTTATTTTGAAAGAAAATTTGGGGAACAGGTTTTGTCTAACATGAAGAAATTCGAGACATCAGACACAATACATATGGGGTAAATCTTTCTGGGTAAAGGGGAGTTTTCACCAAATTCAAAATAGCACTAAAGGTCTACCTGTGTAGACCCTTACCTGTGTAGACCAGCCACACCTGTGTAGATCCCTCCTGTTGACCAGAGCAGGGGCTGCTGAGTTCTGTGTAGTTATGGGTGGATAGGAGCCTTGCTTTATGTGCCTGTAATCTGAGATTGGTTTTCATCCGCAAATGATTTCCCTTTTGGCTCTGCCTCACTTGTCACCACGTAAGGGGATAAGCTTTGCAACCTTCTACTCAATGCAAGAGTCCCTTCTATGAGGTTCTGGATAGTTACTCAGACTATTAGTCTACCTTCTGTGCTAGAAGGCTTACCGTCTCCTCTTGATGGCAATTCCTTTGTGCCAATTTGGCAAACTGGTCACTTATAGGCAGAATTTGATCTACATACTATTTAAAATTTATTTTTTAATGTTGGCCAATATTTTGTTCTTAATACTTTACATTTATTTTTTGAGTAAGGTATTCACATGGTCCAAATTATAAAATAATCTATAATGAAAAGTCTCCTTCCTTTCCCTCTCCCCTCACAATGATTCTTTTCCTTGAAGGAGCTGTCAGCATTTTGAAGTTGGGAGATGTCATATGAAAATACAGGATTTTCATTTCTCTTAAAACTTACAGACTTGACAACTGCACTTGGTAACAACTGGCTAGAGCTTCATGATCAGATCCTATGCTCTTTGGACAAGACACATACTCTCCAGTAAGACACAGAGGTCACCTGTTCTACTTCTTGTAATAACATCATCTCTCTCACCCTCTCTGACATTTGAGTTTGTAATCAGCACTTATTTTTTCTTACAGCTAGGATCTAGTCACTCGGAGAAGGCAATGGCACCCCACTCCAGTACTCTTGCCTGGAAAATCCCATGGATGGAGGAGCCTGGTTGGCCGCAGTCCATGGGGTCGCTAAGAGTCGGAGAAGACTCAGCGACTTCACTTTCACTTTTCACTTTCCTGCATTGGAGAAGGCAATGGCAACCCACTCCAGTGTTCTTGCCTGGAGAATCCCAGGGACAGAGGAGCCTCGTGGGCTGCCGTCTATGGGGTCGCACAGAGTCAGACACGACTGAAGCGACTTAGCAGCAGCAGGATCTAGTCACTACTGAAGGGCATGTAGGTTATTTTCTGCTTGGGCAATTATAAGTAAAGCTACTATAAACGTTATTATGCAACTTTTTATGTAAAAGTCAGTTTTCAGTTCACTTGGGTAAATATTTAGTGCTGGAACTGCTGAACCATGCGACAAGTGCTTGTGTAACTTTGGAAGAAACTGCCCAGCTATTTTCCGCTATGTGCCTTTTACATTTTCAATAGCAATACATGAGAATTTTAGTTGTTCTGCCTTCTTACTAGCACTTAGTATTCTTCCTATTTGTCTCTTTTTTTCATTTTATAATAATAATAAAAAAGGAAACAATAATACCAAGTGCTGCTGAGGATATGGAGAAACTAGAACTCTATGCATAATGTTGTCTCATCAGAGTTGGCTGATAAAAGTTGAAAATTTTTCATGCACTTATTTGCCAACTTAGTGAAATGTCTGTTCAAGTTTTTCCCCATTCTTAATTGGGTTAATTTGTTTTCTTAGTGTTGAGTTTTAAGTGTTTTTTTTTAATACATTCTGGATATAAGTCCTTTGTCAGATAAGTGATTTGAAAATATTTTCTCCCAATCTGTAGTCTTTTCATTCTTTAACAGTGTCTTTCATAGGACAAAAGTTTTATTGCCGTCCCTTTTTCTCTTTGTGAATCACGCTTTTGGTGTCATGTCTAAGAACTCTTCGCATAATCCCAGGTCAACATGATTTTTTCCATATTTTCTTTCGAAGTTTTACGTTTTACATTTAGATCTGTGATGCACTTTGAGTTAACATTTGTGTAAAGTGGTAAGTTTAGATCAAAGTTCATTTTTCTTCCCTATGGATATCCAGTTATTCTGTTTATTGAAATGACAGTTCTTTCATGTTTGAATAACCTTTTTATCCTTGCCCAAATTATTTGGCTATAGTTGTATGGGTATAATTTTGAATACTCTTTTCCACTGATCTTTCATTTGCCAATACCCATGCCTATTTCTTGTCAATACTCCATTGTCTTAGTAACTTTTGCTTTACAGTAAGTCATAAAATTGGATAGTATTATTTCTCCAAATTAATTTTCCTTTTTCTAAAAAATTACAAAATATTCCAGTTCCTTTGTTCTTCCATATAAATTTTAGAATCACTTTTTTTTTGGCTAGGGCTCGTAGCCTGTGGGATCTTAGTTCCTCAACCAGGGACTGAATCTGAGCCCTTGGTAGTGAAAACATAGAGTTCTAACCACTAGACTGGCAGTGAATTCCGAAGAATCACATTTATATCATCAAAAATTCTTCCTGAGATCTTGGTTGGAATTACATTGATCTATAGACTAATTTCGGAGAAGGCAATGGCAACCCACTCCAGTACTCTTGCCTGGAAAACCCCATGGATGGAGGAGCCTGGTAGGCTGCAGTCTATGGGGTCGCTAAGAGTCGGACACGACTAAGCGACTTCACTTTCACTTTTCATTTTCATGCATTGGGGAAGGAAACAGCAACCCACTCCAGCCTGGAGAATCCCAGGGATGGCAGAGCCTGGTGGGCTGCCGTCCCTGGGGTCGCACAGGGTCTGACATGACTGAAGCGACTTAGCAGCAGCAGCATACACTAATTTGGGGCTCTCCAGGTGGTAGAGAACATGCCTATCAATGCAGGAGATGTGAGACACTGGTTCAATCCTTGGGTCCAGAAGACCCCCTGGAGGAGGGCATGGAACCCACTTTAGTCTTCTTACCTGGAGAATTCCATGGACAGAGGAGCTTGGAGGGCTACAGTCCATAGCTTCATGAAGAGTCAGATATGACTGAAGTAACTTGGCACACACATGCATAGACTAATTTAGAGAGAACTGACATAATTTTTATGTTGAATATTTCAACCTATGACCATGGTTTCTCTTTCCATTTATTTAGATTTTTCTTAATTTTTTTTCATTATTTTGAATTTTTCATCATGTTGATCCTGTATATGTTTTATTAGATTTATACCTTTTACATTCTTTTGGAGCTATTGTAAACGGTATTTAAAAAAATCTGGTTAATGGGATTTCCCTGGTGGTCCAGTGGCTAAGACTCCTTGCTCCCAATGTCAGGGGCCTGGGTTCAATCCCAGGTCATGGAACTAGATCCCGAGTGCCACAACTAGGAGTCTGCAGGCTGCAATGAAGATCAAGATCCCTTGTGCTGCAACTAAGACCTGGTGAAGCCAAATATAAATAAATAAATATTTTTTAAAAATCTGGTTACCAATTATTTATTGCTACTACAGAAATTCAGTTCAGTTCAGTCACTCAGTTGTGTTTGACTATTTGTAACCCCATGGACTGTAGCACACCAGGATTCCCGGTCCAACACCAACTCCCAGAGCCTGCTCAAACTCATGTCCATTGAGTCAGTGATGCCATCCAACCATCTCATCCCCTATCATCCCCTTCTCCTCCTACTTTCAATCTTTTCCAGCATCAGGGTCTTTTCAAATGAGTCAGTTCTTCACATCAGGTGGTCAAGGTATGGAAGCTTCTGTTTCAGCATCAGTCTTTCCAATGAATATTCAGGATTAATTTACTTTAGGACTGACTGGTTGGATCTCCTTGCAGTCCAAGGGACTTTCAAGAGTCTTCTCCAACACCACAGTTCAAAAGCATCAATTCTTCAGTGCTCAGCTTTCTTTATAGTCCAAATCTCATATCCATACATGACTACTGGAAAAACCATAGCTTTGACTAGATGGACCCTTGTTGGCAAAGTAATGTCTCTGCTTTTTAATATGCTGTCTAGGTTGGTCATAGCTTTTCTTCCAAGGAGCAAGCTTCTTTTAATTTCATGGCTACAGTCACCATCGGCAGTGATTTTGGAGCCCCGAAAAATAAAGTCTGACACTGTTTCCACTGTTTCCCCATCCATTTGCCATGAAGTGATGGGACTGGATGCCATGATCTTAGTTTTCTGAATGTTGAGTTTTAAGCCAACACTGTCACTCTCCTCTTTCACTTTCATTAAGAGGCTCTTTAGTTCTTCTTTGCTTTCTGCCATAAGGGTGGTGTCATCTGCATATCTGACGTTATTGATATTTCTCCTGGCATCTTGATTCCAGCTTGTGCTTCATCCAGTCTGGCATTTCGCATGATGTACTCTGCATATAAGTTAAATAAACAGGGTGACAATATACAGCCTTGACATACTCCTTTCCCAGTTTGGAACCAGTCTGTTGTTCCATGTCCAGTTCCAACTATTGCTTCTTGATCTGCATACAGATTTCTCAGGAGGCAGGTAAGGTGGCCCGGTATTCCCATCTCTTTCAGAATTTTTCAGTTTGTTGCAATTCACACAGCTAAAGGCTTTGACATAGTCAATAAAACAGAAGAAGATGTTTTTCTGGAATTCTCTTGCTTTTTCGATGATCCAGTGGATGTTGGCAGTTTGATCTCTGATTCCTCTGCCTTTTCTAAACCCACTTGACCATCTGGAAGTTCATGGTTCACATTCTGCTGAAGCCTGGCTTGGAGAATTTTGAGCATTACTTTACTAGCATGTGAGATGAATGCAATTGTGCCGTAGTTTGAGCATTCTTTGGCATTGCCTTTAAAGTGACCTTTTCCAGTCCTGTGGCCACTGATGATTTTTCCATATTTGCTGGCATATTGAGTGCAGCACTTTCACAGCATCATCTTTTAGGATTTGAAAGAGCTCCACTGGAATTCTATCACCTCCACTAGCTTTGTTTCTAGTGATACTTCCTAAGGCCCACTTGACTTTGCATTCCAGGATGTCTGGCTCTAGGTGAGTGATCACACCATCATGGTTAATCTGGGTCATGAAGATCTTTTTTTGTATAGTACTTCTATGTATTGTTGCCACCGCTTCTTAATATCTTCTGCTTCTGTTAGGTCCATACCATTTCTGTCCTTTATCGTGACCATCTTTGCATGAAATGGTCCCCTTGGTATCTCTAATTTTCTTGAAGAGATCTCTAGTCTTTCCCATTCTGTTGTTTTCCTCTATTTCTTTGCATTGATCACTGAGGAAGGCTGTCTTATCTCTCCTTGCTAATCCTTGGAACTCTCCATTCAAATGGGTATCTCTTTCCTTTTCTTCTTTGCCTTTAGCTTCTCTTCTTTTCTCAACTATTTGTAAGGCCTCCGCAGACAACCATTTTGCCTTTTTTCATTTCTTTTTCTTGGGGATGGTCTTGATCACTGCCTCCTGTACAATGCCACGAACCTCTATCCATAGTTCTTCAGGCACTCTATCAGATATAATCCCTTGAATCTATTTATTACTTGCATTGTATAATCGTAAGGGATTTGATTGAGATCATACCTGAATGGTCTGGTGGTTTTCCCTACTTTCTTCAACTTAAGTCTGAATTTGGCAATGAGTTCATGATCTGAGCCACAATCAGCTCCCAGTCTCATTTCTGCTGACTGTATAGAGCTTCTCCATCTTTGGCTGCAAAGAATAAAATCAGTCTGATTTTGGTATTGACCATCTGGTGATGTCCATGTGTAGAGTCTTCTCTTGTGTTGTTAGAAGAGGGTGTTTGCTATGACTAGTGCATTCTCTTTGCAAAACTCTGTTAGCCTTTGCCTGGCTTCATTTTGTACTCCAAGGCCAAATTTGCCTGTTACTCCAGGTGTTTCCTGACTTCCTACTTTTGCATTCCAGTCCCCTAAAATGAAAAGGACATCTTTTTGGGTGTTAGTTCTAGAAGGTCTTGCAGGTCTTCATAGAACCACAACTTCAGCTTCTTCAGCATTACTGGTTGAAACACAGACTTAGATCACTGTGATACTGAATGGTTTGCCTTGGAAACGAACAAAAATCATTCTGTCGTTTTTGAGATTGCATCCAAGAACTGCATTTTGGACTCTTTTATTGACTATAAGGGCTACTCCATTTCTTCTAAGGGATTCTTGCCCACAGTAGTAGATATAATGGTCATCTGAGTTAAATTTGCCCATTTCAGTCCATTTTAGTTCACTGATTCCTAAAATGTCGATGCTCACTCTTGCCATCTCCTGTTTGACCACTTCTAATTTACCCTGATTCATGGACTTAACATTCTAGGTTCCTATGCAATATTGCTCTTTACAGTATTGGACTTTACTTCCATCACCAGTCACATCCACAACTGGGTGTTGTTTTTGCTTTGGCTTCATCTCTTCATTCTTTCTGGAGTTATTTCTCCACTCCTCCAGTAGCATATTGTGCACCTACCGACCTGTGGAATTCATCTTTCAGTGTCCTATCTTTTTGCCTTTTCATACTGTTCATGGGGTTCTCAAGGCAAGAGTACTGAAGTGGCTTGCCATTCCCTTCTCCAGTGGGCCATGTTTTGTCAGAACTCTCCACCATGACCTGTCCATATTGGGTGGCCCTATACAGCATTGCTCATAGTTTCATTCAGTTAGACAATCGGAGAAGGCAATGGCACCCCACTCCAGTACTCTTGCCTGGAAAATCCCATGGATGGAGGAGCCTGGAAGGCTGCAGTCCATGGGGTCACTGAGGGTTGGACAGGACTGAGGGACTTCACTTTCACTTTTCACTTTCATGCATTGGAGAAGACAATGGCAACCCACTCCAGTGTTCTTGCCTGGAGAATCCCAGGGACGAGGGAGCCTGGTGGGCTGCCGTCTGTGGGGCTGCACAGAGTCGGACACGACTGAAGTGACTTAGCAGCAGCAGTAGTAGTGGTCCATGGGATCAGTTTGATTAGTTTTCTGTGATTTTGGTTTTCATTCTGTCTGCCTTCTGACAGATAAGGATAAGAGGCTTATGGAAGCTTCCTGATGGGAGATACTGACTGTGGGAGAAACTGGGTTTTGTTATGGTATGCTCAGTAAATCTTTAATCCAATTTTCTGTTGATGGGCAGGACTGTGTTCCCTCCCTGTTGTTTGACCTGAGACCAAACTATGCTGGAGGTAATGAAGATAATGGGGACCTCCTTCAAAGTTCCCATGCTCGCACTGCCACAGTCAGTACCCCTGAAAGGTACCCCTGCAGGGAGTCAGTCGCTACCCTGCAGCAGAAATACAATTGATTTTTGTGTGTGTTGATATTGTACTCTGTATCTATGATAAACTTATTTCATGTCCCCTCCAAAAAGAATATCTTTATTTCTTCCATTCCAATTTGTATACTTTTCATTTCATTGTCTTGCCTTATTGCATTATGACTTGCAGTACATAGTGCTGAACAGAAGAGATGAGAGTGAATATCCTCCCTTGTTTCTGATCTTAGGGAGAAAGCATTCAGACTTTCACTATTAAGTATGACATTCATTGTCATTTTTTGTTTTTTTTTTGAGATGCCTTTTGTCAGGTTGAGGAAGTTTCCTTCTATTCCTAGGTGGCTGAGAGTTTTTCTCATGAATAGTTATTAGATTATGACAAATATTTTCGCTGTGTCAATTTATATGATCATTTCATTTTTCTTCTCTAGACTGTTAATATAGTGAATTACATGGATTGATTTTCAAATATCAAAACAATCCTGCGCTCCTGTATGAAGCTCACTTCGTGGTAGTATAATATTCTTTTTATGCATGACTGGACTCCTTGGTAATATTTTGTTGAGAATTTTGGCTTCTATGTTCATGAGAGATACTGCTTCAAAGTTTTCTTTTGTTTTATTTTCTTGGTCTGAGTTTCACGTTGGTTAATGGTAGCTTCATAAAATGAGTTGGGAAGTGTTGCCTGTGTTTCTGTTTCCTGATAGTTATCATGTAGAATTGATGTTATTTCTTCTTTGAAAGTTTGGTAGAATTTGCAAGTTAAATTATCTGTGCTTGAAGCTTTCTTTTTTGAGAAAATTTTAAACTACAAATTCAATGTCCTTAGTTACATAGGACTATTCAGGTTATTTATGTAATGTTGGATAAATTTTAGTAGCTTGGGGCTTTCAAGAAATTGTGTAGTTTTCAGTGCAAGTTTGATGTATGAAGCAGGGTACTCAAAGTCGGTGCTCTGGGGTGAGGTGGGGAGGGAGGTAGGAGGCAGGTTCAGGACAGGGAGACACATGTGCACCCGTGGGTGATTCATATTGATGTATGGCAAAAATCACCTCAATATTGTAAAGAAATTATCCTCCAATTAAAATAAATTAATTAATTAAAAAAAGAAATTGTGTAGTTTTATCTATAAAAATCCTATGGACAGAAGAGCCTGATGGGCTACATACAGTCCACGAGGTCACAAGAGTCAGACACGACTGAGTGACTAAAACACACACACATCTGTGTTGTCAAATTTATGCATATTTTTCTTTGTTCTTTTAACATCTGTGATTTCTGTATTGTTATCTTCCTTTTCATTTCTGATATTTGTAATTTGTTTTTCTTCATTTTTTATTTATCAGTCTTGCTAGAAATTTATCAAATTTATTGTTCTTTTCATGGATACAGCTTTTAATTTACATTGATTTTCCCCTATTGTTTATGTTTGCAATTTTTTATTGATTTCTGCCCTTTATTATTGCATTGCTTCTTCTTCCATTGGGTTTATGTTGCTCCTCTCTGTCTGGTTTCTTAAGTAAGCTTAGGTTACTGATTTGAAAATTTTCCTTATTTCTAATATAAGTATTCAATGCTCTAAATCTCCCTTTAAGCAACTGTTAATCTGTGATTTTGATATATTTTAGTTTTAAAAAAATTTTTTTCAAAATATTATCCAATTTTCCTTGAGACTTATTTGATGCTTGTATAGAAGTGTGTTGTTTAATTTCCACCTGTTTGGAGATTTCCCAATTACCTTTCCAGTGTAATTCCATTATATTGGGAAGACATGATTCTATCTCTGACCAAAAATTATATATTTGTGTTTCAATTTCATGAACATTTCTTGCCCATAGTAGAACAAAATTCTTTTGATTGGTCACAGAAATCTAGTAAATGACAGCTGAACACCAATCCCTTTTCTTTTGGCAGGTGGTCTGACTGACAATTTAGGTAATTTGAAGAATCTTATGAAGCTCATACTGGATAATATTCAGATGAATGAAGAAGATGCTTTAAAACTAGGTCAGATTTTTGTTTTCTCTATTATTTTTATTAATATAAGTTTAATAATAAGAACAGTTAAGACTCTGACACTGTGTTTATACACTGCAAGAAGGCCTTTATGTACTTGCTGTCCTAATGCATTTCCTTTCCATTGGTCTGCAGCTGAAGGTCTGACAAATCTGAAAAAGATGTGCTTACTTCGTTTGACCCACTTGTCTGATATAGGGGAAGGAATGGATTACATAGTCAAGTCTCTATCAGCTGAACCCTGTGACCTTAAAGAAATTCAATTAGTCTCCTGCTGCCTGTCAGGAAATGCTGTGAAAACCCTAGGTAACTGCTGCCTATAATTGAATGAAAACAGTGTAAGAAAACATGTGATATGTTTATACCAAGGCATGCTAAATCTCTCAAATGGAAATTTAGTCTTTAGAGAAATTGGAAAAGATAATAAAGACTGCTAGGTAATATCTAACCTATTTTTATGATCTCTGTGATTGGAATGAAAATTTATTATGGATGAATAATAGGAGAGAATTTTGGGATAATTGAAGATGTCATTTTAAGAGAGGGTAAGTGAAAGTGAAAGTCACTCAGTTGTGTCCTACTCTTTGAGACCCCATGAACTATATAGTCCATGGAATTCTCCAGGCCAGAATACTGGAGTGGGTGGCTGTTCCCTTCTCTAGAGGATCTCCCCAACCCAGGAATCGAACCCAGGTGTCCCGTACTGCTGGTGGATTCTTTATCAGCTGAGCCACCAGGGAAGCCCAAGAGAGGGTAAAGAGGAAGAAAGTAAGAAATGAGTGATTGAAACTTGGCACATTCTGTTATATAATAACTGCTTAATAAAATTTTGATTGAATGGATAAATAAGTGATTGAGAAGCAGAGAGAGAAGGATTTTCTTAAATGTTCTCTGTCCTAATTCTTACCTATTGCCTGGTTAAGATGGAGGTAATATGCATCAATATAAGAGCTGAGTCTTGAGTTCCTAAAGGGTGTATATACCAAGTATGGAGAAACTTTTGCATATTTCTGGATAAACTAGATATGGTCAATTTAGATGTTTTTTTTAAATTTAGGATTTTGGGGAAAAGATGGTCTAGCCCTTTAAAAAACAGAATAAACAACTGCTAAGAATCTGTAAACTTTCCTAAGAAAATTACGTATACACCAGTGTAAACCAAAAGTTGCAGATACCTAGGGATTAGAAAAGGCCAGACAAACAATGAGAGGCATAAGAATGATGAGCACACTCCTTTACTTCTTCACTTGCCCTGGGGAGAGACAGGTTTAGAACTGAAAATACTAGCTGTACCCTTTTTAAGAGGAGCTCTGCAGGTTTTAAAAAATTATTTATTTGTTTAGGCTCTGTTGGGTCTTTGTTGCTGCTTGGGCTTTTCTCTATTTGCCATAAGTAGGGGCTACTTTCTAGTTGCTTTCTTACTGAAGTGGCTTCTCTTGTTGAGGAGCACAGGCTCTGGGGAACACAGGCTTCGGTAGTTGTGGCTCCAAGGCCCTAGAGCACAGGCTCAGTAGCTGTCGTGCACGGGCTTAGTAGTTCTGTGGCATGTGGAATCAACCTGGACCAGGGATGGAATCCATGTGTCTTGCATGGGCAGGCAGATTCTTTACCACTGAGCCACCAGGGAAGTCCCAGGCTTTGTATTTGAAACCAAATCACAGAAGATACTTTACTCTAAGAAAAGGGTTCATATGATTGATTAAAAATAATAATAGCTAATATTATAACAAGAGTATGTATTCATTAAAAAACTGACTAATTTCTAACGGGGATATTTCCAATCAGTCTTGATAGGAAAAACTTCAACTAAATTAAACAACCATGATAAATATACGAAAATGAAGAAAAGAATTAAGCAGTTCCTCACTAGAATGATAGTGTCAGGAGAGTGTAATTTCGTCAGTTCTGTCTTGCCGCAACAAAGATTTGAAATGGTGGACCAGTGTTACAGCTCAGAGTTGTATTCAGCAAACAAAGGATAGTACACCCTTGAGGTGTGAAGGCAGGCTGACCCCAGAGGAGAGGCCCCACCTGTTTTGACTCCCTCTTTTTCACGTTTTTGTCTCCTACCTTCTGAGCCTGCCATATGCAAATTAGGGCTAGCCAGGAAGAGGGTGTGTTTGTTTCACCTGAGGTTCTCACTCCAGTCCTCAAAATTTTCCTTTGTTCCTTTTTCATGGGCTTTCCCCTTTCTTGGACTCCTTTCTCCTATTCTAACCGCCTAACAATGGCATTTATGATTAATGTTTACATGTAATATAGTTTCCCAAAATTTTAACCTCAATATATTTGTATTTTTGTTATTAAAATACCTCTCTTATAGATAGCATGGAGTTGGGTCTTGCTTTAAAAAAGAAAATCTAGTTTTATTCATCTTTGTCTTTAATTGGAATGTTTAATCCCATTAATATAATTATTTATATGAATAGATTTCCAGCTGCCATTTTGCTATTTATTTTCTGTTTTTCTCATCTGTCTTTTTTAATTTCTAAGTTTTTATTATTAGCATCACAACTATGACATTAACAAAATTACCTAAACTGAGTACACAAAGAACAGCCCATCTTATCTGGTTTTGTTCCTTTGTTTCTCCTGCATGATAGGGTATTTAGAATTGTAAGCAACCTCAAGAGTTTATCCATTTCAACTTCCTCATTCTAATGATGAAGCTGCTGAAGCCTAGAAAAGCAGAGTGACTTTACTAAAATGACATAAAAACTGTCTTCCAGGCTGCATTAGGCTTATGGTGAATTGAAGTTTTTTAGTCAGAACTTAGGACCAGGAAATATATGTGCATCAATCATAGTTGTGGCAAGCGGGGGTTAAATCTTTCCAGAGACGTTTTTGGAATAATTATATTAATCAAGTGAAATAATGTTTTGTATGCTGCCAACAAAGAAAACAAGGACTCAGAATTCTTCTAAGGATATTTTAAAATGCACTTTAGTTCCCTGAAAGTCTTGTTTTGGATTGAAATTTCTTTTTTCCAGCTCAGAATCTTCATAACCTGGCCAGACTGAGCATTCTTGATTTATCTGAAAATCATCTGGAAAAGGATGGAAAAGAAGCTCTTCAGCAACTAAGTAAGAATGACAATTTAGCCAAAACCAAATACTCAAAAGGTCAGAAAAGCAGAGCCTGACTCCTGCAGTTTCGTTTATCCACATACGCCTTACTAGATGGACCTCAGTGAAAGTGAAAGTCATTACATAAGTCAATGTAGCCCTTTTCTAAACTACTCTTGAAGAATACAGGCCAATGGTTTTTGAGTTATTAGTTTTCCCATATCATTGCACCTGAGATTCCCACTTGCTTGCCTCCTTCCAGGGAGCTAGTGTCTGAGAGTGACATTCAAGGCAATTTTGCTTAAGAAGTTAGTAATAAGATTTTTAAGCTGTGATAACAATTCTGTGATTATGTTAAAATAAAACAACCTGGTACTTACTGTCTGAGATTTGTTTCAAAATAATATAGAAGGGAAGGAATTTGATGACAATGAAACAAGATTATCCATGATTTGGTTTTTGTTGAAAGTTGGCATATTAGTACATATAGTTTTATATATTTTTGTATATTTTTGAACACTTCCCATAAAAATATTAACAAAAAAACAAGTAGATTCTTGTTGCCCACTGAGCAGGCTTCAGAGATAATAGTCATTCCTTCTCTCACATCCCTTCATCCTTTATCAATTTTGAGATGGATCCAATTTCTGAAACTGCTCCCTCGTTCTTCAAGTTGACAGGCTGCATATCTTAGAACAGCTAACCGTTCTGATGCTGCCCTGGTGTGGTGATGTACGAGTCAGTCTGGCCAGACTGTTGGAGCAACTGGAGAGGGTCCCACAGCTCGTCAAGCTTGGGCTGAAAAACTGGAGACTCACAGATGCAGAGATAAGAATTCTAGGTAGGTATACATACAGAGCTAAGAGAAAGGAAGTTAGCCCTCACAAAGTTCTTCAATTGGCTTGTTCTATTTAGTTAGCTAGCATCTGATTTGTTTATTTGACTCCTCTTTTTTATACAAACATAGTAGAAGAGTGTTCACATATGTTAAAGAGTAAAATGATTGAAGACACTAGCCTGTCTTCAAGCATTTCACCTAAAGTGTTTAAAGGAAAAACATTCACATTATCTGATAAGATGTATTATGTTAGGAATTGCTCTTCCTGGCCTTAACTATCTGAAATTCAGCAAGGCCCCTCCAATCTTGGGAAATATGTTTAAGTCATTTGTTGGGTATTCAAAACAAGTAAGGAAAAGAAAGAAAGAATGTGTTAGTCGTTCAGTCGTGTCCAATTCTTTGTGACCCCATAGACTGGAACCCCAGCCTCCTCTGTCCATGGAATTCTCCAGGTGAGAATACTGGAGTGAATAGCCATTCCCTTCTCCAGGGGATCTTTCCAACCCAAGGACTGAACCCGCATCTCTTATGTCTCCTGCATTGCAGGCACATTCTTTACCATCTGAGCCATCAGGGAAGCCCAAGTGCAATTTTAATGTAAATGGGATCATGGAATACATTTAAGAAGCTGCAAAATTTCCCAGGAACAAAAAAAGATACATAGATGACTGAAGACACAACGGCCTCAGGTAGTTGAAGTGTCCCCACGCTCTCTGTATTAGTTATCATGTCTGTGTAAGATGACTCCAAAATTTGTGGCTTAAACCAACTATAAAACAAACAACTATAAACATTACCTCACATTGCTGTGGGTCAGGAATTTGGAAGCAGCTTAGCTGGGTGGTTCTGGCTTTGTGTCATGAGGTTGCAGTACAGATGTTGACTGGGGCTGCTGGAAACCTGCTTCCAAGGTGGCTCCTCACTTGGTTGGCAGCTTCGTGCTGGCTGTTGGATGGGGCATTATTTTCTCATCCCTGGACCTCTCCATACACTGCTTGCATGTCCTCAGAACACGGCAGCTCACTCTCTCTAGAGCAAGAGATCCAGAAGAGAAATCAGTTAGACGTTGCAATACCCTTTATGACCTAGCCTGGGAAGATCATTCTGGGGTCATCTCTGCTGTGTCCTATGGTTACTCATGTCAGCCCAACCCAGTGTGGGAGGGGACAACACAGAAGAGTGGATACTAGGAGGTGAGGGTCACTGGAGCCAACTTGAAGGCTGACTACTATATTACCTAAGGCAAAGGATTGGTGAAAACAGCCTTGACTGCCTTCATCTCCCTCACAGATTGTCTAGAAAGTACTAATAGGATACATATCATAAAACTTACCATTTTAACCATTTTAAAATCTACAGTTTTGTGGAATTCACGTTCTTAAGCAACCACCATCACCATCCATCTCTAGAACTTTTTCATTTTCCCTGGCTGAAACTCTGTACTCATTAAAGACTAACTCCCTCTTTTAAAAATTTCTCTTAGAGAGGTGTATGTCTTTAATTCCTTAGGCTGCCCAAAGGTTCTGCAATTCTTAGTGGTGCTGAGATTCTGGGTCTTTCCTTCCCTTGATTCTTTTATTTATTTTTGGTTGCACTGGCTCTCTGCTGCTGTGCTTGGACTTTGGGGCTACTCTTGGTTGCAGTGCGTGGATTTCTGATCATGGTGGCTTCTCTTGTGGGACACAGGGTCTACGGCACAGAGGCTTCAATCGTTGCGGCTTGCAGGCTTAGTTGCTCTGCAGCATGTGGGATCTTCCTGGATCAGGGATTGAACTGTGTGCTCTGCATTGGTAGGCAGATTCTTAACCCATGGGCCACCAGGGAAGTCCTCTCCTTCCTTTAATTTCTAACTCCACTTCCATCTCCTCTACCTGCTCCCTTAACCATCAAATCATATCATCCTGGGTGTCATTCTTTCAGGACCTTCTGCTATTCTGGGTGATATTGGAAGCAGGTGGGGTTTCTGTGACAGGCTAATTAGCTAATAAATAATCCTTCTCAGGTAACCTCATACCTAAAGTAAGTAGGAAAGGTTATGTCTTTTCAAGGAGGCTGTTGGGAAGTGTGTAGAATTAGAATTACAGGTGAGGGAAGGCATTTTTACATAGAGACCCTTTATCATCTTTCATATCTGTAAGTAGGTAGTTGCTTAACTTGCCCACTTCTGAGGCTGACTACTGAGACCAGAGAAGGAGATGCTGTGGTGGGTTTATTAAGAACTAAGCTAAGGGAGTAGTTTGCCATTTCACTTTAATAGCCTAGTGCCTAACAGTGTCCATATGTAAATGAGAAATATAAATATAACAGAAGACAGCTGACTCTTGGGAATTTACCTGTAATGATGTACCCCAAGATGCAAGTGAAAAAATGACAAAATGAAGAACTAATTTATTCTCAAAGTGTTTTTAAAAAGAATTGTGGAATTACCATTATATACCTAATAAAACATAACTATTATCCCTGTTTTATAAATAGAGACATGGAATCTTCTCAGCAGTCCAGTGGTTAGGACTCTGCACTTCCTCTGCAGGGGCTACCAGTTCCATCCCTGGTTGGGGAATTAAGATACCTCATGCCATGCAGCAAGGCCAAAAAAATTTTTTTTAAAAAAGAAGCAGAGACATAAGAAAGTTGTCAGGCCAAAGCAGGGAGAGGGCTAGAGACAGAAGAGTTGATGAAAGGAGCAAGCGAGTACAGGTGCTGGCATGGCTCCTCTCCAGCCATTTCCTCCACCCTGCAAAGGTATAAGGGCTTCCCAGGTGGCTCAGTGGTAAAGAATCCGCCTGCCAATGAAGGACACCCAGGTTCGATCCCTGGATCAGGAAGATCCCCTGGAGTAGGAAATGGCAACACACTCCAGATTCTTGCCTGGAAAATCCTATGGACAGAGGAGCCTGGTGGGCTAAAGTTCTTGAGATCGCGAAGAGTCAGACACAACTGAGTGTGCACACACATGCAGCTAGAGGTATAAAAAGCAGTCTGCTTGGATGTGAGGCACTAGCTGAAGAGTGAGAGCCAAGCATTCTCTGCCTTTGGTCTCTAGCCAGGTGAAGAGACTGCTGTCTGTCAGTCCCCTCTAGAGGCTCCATCATTATGAAGTGGTTAAGTGAATTAGTTTTAGAGTCAGACAGACCTACCCATCCCTTCCACTTGATAGATGTATGACCTGCAGCAACTTCAAGCTGCTGAACCTCAGTTTGCTCATCTGTCAAATGGGGATAATTACAATGCCTACCATATGAGAGGTTATTATACTAATCCATAATTGAGCTAATGAATAGTAAGAAGTTCAATATTGATTCATTGTATATACTCAATAAATGGTACTGTGATCATTATTCTCTGGCAGCTTCAAGGGGAACCAAATGCTAGGGTCATCTTTCTTTAAAAAAGAACTTCTTCAGGCTGCTCACTTTTGATGTATGAGATCCTTCACAATAGAGCCCCAGTCCACTTTCCTCTCCATCTTCATCTTCTGCATGCCTCCCCACCTATGTGAGGCTTCATCCACCTCTTGCTAGTCCTCCAAAATGCCTTTGTACATGTGCTCCCTCTAGGAAGTCCTTCACCTCCTCTACAGTCCTTTAAGACCTAGCTGATGCATCTCTTTCTTGGTGAAATAGTCTCCTTTTTAAAAAAATTTTATTTATTTTTAATTGGATGATAATTGCTTTATAATGTTGTGTTGGTTTCTGCCATACATCAACATAAATCAGCCATAGGTATACATATGTCCCTCCTTCTTGAGCCTCCCTCCCACTCCATCTCACCCCTCTAGGCTGTCAGAGAGCACTAGGGCGAGTTTCCTGTGCTACACAGAAGCTTCCCACTAGCTACTCTTGGTAAAATAGTCTCCTTATGCTCGCTCTTCTGCACCCCTAAGAGTAACCTAGACTCTTGTCCAGAGTCTTTCAAATTTTTTTGACTATGACCCATATTTTAAAAGTATATTTTATCTTGTTATCCAATGCACACATACACATACATTTTTATAGTATTTATATATACTTGAAAGTCTTCTTAAAACCACTAAAAAAAGGGAAAAGATGTGGTACATATATACACTGGAACATTAGCCATAAAGAAGCATGAAATGCCATTTGTAGCAACATGAATGGACCTAGAGATGATCATGTGAAGTGAAGGAAGTCAGACAAAGAAAGACAAATATATGACATCACTTGTAAGTGGAATATAAAAATGATGCAAATACTTATTTACAGACTCTCAGACATAAAAAAAATCTTATGGTTACCAAAGAAAACAGCAGGATTGGGGGCAGGTGGAGAATTAAATTGGAAGTTTGGGATTAACATATACACACTGCTGCTGCTGCTGTTAAGTCGCTTCAGTCGTGTCCGACTCTGTGCGACCCCAGAGACAGCAGCCCACCAGGCTCACCTGTCCCCGGGATTCTCCAGGCAAGAACACTGGAGTGGGTTGCCATTTCCTTCTCCAATGCATGAAAGTGAAAAGTGAAAGGGAAGTCGCTCAGTTGTGTCCGACTCCTAGCAACCCCTTGGACTGCAGCCTACCAGGCTCCTCCGTCCATGGGATTTTCCAGGCAAGAGTACTGGAGTGGGGTGCCATTGCTTTCTCCGAACATATACACACTACTATATATATAAAATAGATGGGCAACAGTATATATATATATATATATATATAAAATAGATTGGCAACAGTACAACACAGGGAACTTTCAATATCTTACAATAACCTATAATGGAAAAGAATCTGAACAGGAAAAATATATATACAGAATTAAGTCACTTTGGTGTACACCTGAAACTAACATATTATAAGTGAACTATACTTCAATTTAAAAAACGATTTTAAAAAAACTGCTCTAATCCATATGCTAGATCCAGGGCTCTGTTTCCATGGTCCCTCCTGGCTCTGCACTTCTGTTTTTGTGTGACTCTGGATCTGTGTCAACTTAACCCCTGTGGTGTCCCTTTCCCTATTCTCCAAGTTACTCAGATGGGGAGAGTTCACTTATCCTTAACATTTACAAGAAGGTCCCAGTATAACTACAGATGTAGCAGATTTACTGAATGCTTATAAGTATTTGTAAAGGGTGGACTTACATGATAGCTCTGAAGAGCACTTAACTTTAATATTGGCACTTCCCCTTTCTCAAATAGATGCAAGACTATTTCTGCCAATTCAGGCTCCAATTGCCTGTCAATTACCCTGTCCTATTTCATCACCATCTCTTACAATCCCTGAAAAAAAAAAAAATCCTTCTATGTGATTATGATCTATGTGATTATGAAGAGTAACTCAATTACATCTAGCCCCCTAATACCAAACTCAGTTCAGGACCTTCCTTCACATTGTTGTTCAGTCGCTAAGTCGTGTCCAATCTTTTACCACACCATGGACTGTAGCCCGCCAGGCTCCTCTGTCCATGGGATTTCCCAGGCAAGAATACTGGAGAGGGTTGCTAGTTTCTTCTCCAGGGGATCTTCCTGACCCAGGGATGGAACTCGGGTCTCCTTCATTGACAGGAGGATTCCTTACCACTGAACCACCAGGGAAGCCCTTCCTTCACATAGCCAGACTAATGTGCTCTATGAATAACAGGCTTACATTCAGGTTTCTCCTCTTCCCCTCTACTGCTGGGCTCTATTAACAGCAGAGAGAAGAACAGATTTATTTCCTCCATAATACGAATCATGTTAAAAGGCAGAAGAAGCCAAAATCAGGGTTCCTTTTGGTTTTGTGTTTTTTAATTGACGTGTAACATACCCACAGGAAAGTGTACAAATCCTAAGTAGATAGTACAATGAATTTTCATAAGGTTCATATACCCATGTAACTAGTACCCAGATCAAGACGTGGAAGAATAAAAAAAAAAAGAAAGAAAGAAACAGAAGATTCTCAGCTTTGTAGCTTCCTTCTCCCAGCTTCCTAACTTCTAACATCATAGATTAGTCTTGGCTGCTTTTTAATTTTACATAAATGGAATCATACACTGTATATTCTTTTGAGTTTTCTTTGGTTCAATATCATGTGTATGAAATTCATCCATATTATTATGTGTATACAAGATTCATTCATTCTCATTGCTGTAAAATCTATTGTATGAACATACTTCAACTGGTTTTTCCCATTCTACTGTTGATATTTGAGTAATTTTATCTTTCAAATACTATAAATAGTGCTGCTATGAACATCCTTGTGTACATCTTCTGGTGAACATATGGGCACATTTCTGCTGGGTGTCTATACAGGAGTGGGTTTGGGTTACAGGTAAAGCATATGTTAAACTTTGGGCTTCACTGGTGGCTCAAATGGTAGAGTCTGCCTGCAGTGTAGGAGACCTGGGTTTGATCCCTGGGTTGGGAAGATCCCCTGGAGGAAATGGCTACCTACTCCAGTATTCTTGCCTGGAGAGTACCATGGACAGAGGAACCTGGTGGGCTACGGTTCATGGGGTCATAAAGTGTTGGATGCAACCGACTTTCACTTTTCATATGTTTGGCTTTAATATACATGTCAGTCTTCCAATGTGCTTATATTCAATTCTGGTTTAAAAAAACTGTGGTTTTTATTATTACACACAGACAGCCATTTATTTTTGTTAGCACACTTACCATTTGAACTTAGAGAATGTATTCATATATCTATCTGCCCCACTTAACTGTGAGATCTTAGAGAACAGGGCTCAGGCCATTAGACTTGGTATTGAGTGTATTTCCCACACTCAATAAATATGTTGTATAAAAGAATGAAAGAACTTATAGCACCTCCACTATTTGCCATGAGATATAGGCTAGCTTGGGTTCTTAGAAAACCCATTATAGTAAATGCTATTTTCTTATATATAAAATATCCCCAAATTTGAAAATACATTTGTATGATTTCACAAACTCTTTATGATATCTGAACCAACCAATTCTTCAAACCTCTAGCAAAAGTTTCTTGACTCTGGTCCATCATACTTCTCCTGGCTTAGATCTGGCTTTGGGATTCACATCCCTATTTAGTGATGGTACATGTGATGGATGAGATGCAATATGCCTTGACATGGGATAATAAAATTCAGGCTAGTAATAAGAGATGGGGAGTCTAATGAAATATAGGCTACCAAGGAAGAAGCAGGGAGGAAATGTCATAGGAAGTGTTTAATGAAATATGTGGTAGATAAGATGCGCTGGAGACATAAGGTGTATTTTCAGAAAAGTACCTTTTCACCAAGGGTTTTAGACACCTCCTGGTCCTAACTGAAACCTGGCTCTCCCCTACAACTCTCTTAAACAGTCACTTTTATTCTCTTGATCTTTATGCCTCTCAGAGTCCAAAAGGCAAGGTCAGTTTCTCCTTGATTTTCACTGTCCTTCCAGTCCACACCTCCAAACTCATGAAGGATTCCTACTTCCATGTGGCTTAGGCCATTTAACTGAACTATGGCTTGTTCTTATTGCTATGAACTCCAAATTTACTGTCATGTTTTCTTATGCACTGAAGCCTTTGACAACTGTCTTACAGAATTCCTTACCCTCTAATTTTGGTCATCAACTGAGAAGACTTCATTTCTTATGTGAAACTACTCAGCCAACATTCAGGAACGTCCTTTTTTGTCCTTCTCTTCTATTATCCTTCACCCATCTGTGAGGATGGAATTATCAGATTATGATAACTCCACTTACAACCGTTTCTACCCCTAAGATATTAAATCCAGATGATTCATTCTCAAACAGCCTTCTAAATTTCCATCCTAGTTACTTGGTGACTCATCACCAGTTCACTTCATTTCACTGGGACATCCAGTCCATTGAGGCCACTGCCACTTGCCTACTAAATAGCTCCTGTTTATTTTGACTTTTCTTCCCACCTAGTTTAAATTCCGTCCTTCATCCTGCAAACATTCTTGTCAAAATAGCTGAAACTCTTATGGCCCACAGTATGATAAGTCAATTTAGGCAATGACATTTAGTGATGGCCTGTGTGTGTGATAGATGCAAAAGTGAAATGAAGAAAGTGTAATGAGAGATGCAGTTTCTAAATAAAGACTACTTAATGAGATGCAGGAAGAAAATGAGAGTGGAGGTGAGGTGTGAAATTAGATACAGTGGTTAGGGTGTATTTGCTGGCAAAACTGAAAGCCTGGATTGTCCTCAATTTTCCACTTGTTCTGTACCTATACTCAGACCATTGGGAAAAATCACACAATTTGGCAGATAGGTACATTTCAGGTTTATAGTAACAAATTTCAATGAAAATACTTAGAGAAAATGGTAAGAAAGCATTATATATAGAAACATAGCATGCAGCAAGAGCAGGGCTTGAATAAAATGCTTGTAGTCTTACATACTTATATTAGAAGAGAAGAAAGGCTGAAAATTATTGTTTCTAATTTAAGAAGCCAGAAAAAGAGTAAACTCAAGATAATAAACATAAGAATATAAATCAATGAAATAGAAGACAAAAATACATTTAAAGAAAGATTCAGTTCAGTTCAGTTCAGTTCAGTCGCTTAGTTGTGTCCAACTCTTTGCGACCCCATGAATCTCAGCACGCCAGTCCTCCCTGTCCATCACCAACACCTGGAGTTCACTCAAACTCATGTCCATCGAGTCGGTGATGCCATCCAGCCATCTCATCCTTTGTCGTCCCCTTCTCCTCCTGCCCCCAATCCCTCCCAGCATCAAGGTCTTTTCCAATGAGTCAACTCTTCACATGAGGTGGCCAAAGTATTGGAGTTTCAGCTTTAGCATCAGTCCTTCCAATGAACATCCAGGACCGATCTCCTTTAGGATGGACTTGTTGGATCTCCTTGAAGTCCAAGGGACTCTCAAGAGTCTTCTCCAACACCACAGTTCAAAGCATCAATTCTTCGGCACTCAGCTTTCTTCACAGTCCAACTCTCACATCCATACATGACCACTGGAAAAACCATAGACTTGACTAGATGGACCTTTGTTGGCAAAGTAATGTCTCTGCTTTTGAATATGCTACCTAGGTTGGTCATAACTTTCCTTCCAAGGAGTAAGAATCTTTTAATTCATGGCTGCAGTCACCATCTGCAGTGATTTTGGAGCCCCAAAAAATAAAGTCTGACACTGTTTCCACTGTTTCCTCATCTATTTCCCATGAAGAGACGGGACCAGAAGCCATGATCTTAGTTTTCTGAATGTTGAGCTTTAAGCCAACTTTTTCACTCTCCTCTTTCACTTTCATCAAGAGGCTTTTTAGTTCCTCTTCACTTTCTACCATAAGGATGGTGTCATCTGCACATCTGAGGTTATTGATATTTCTCCCGGCAATCTTGATTCCAGCTTGTGCTTCTTCCAGCCCAGCATTTCTCATGATGCACTCTGCATATAAGTTAAATAAGCAGGGTGACAATATACAGCCTTGACGTACTCCTTTTCCTATTTGGAACCAGTCTGTTGTTCCATGTCCAGTTCTAACTGTTGCTTCCTGACCTGCATATAGGTTTCTCAAGAGGCAAGTCAGGTGGTCTGGTATTCCCATTTCTTTCAGAATTTGCCACAGTTTATTGTGATCCACACAGTCAAAGGTTTTGGCATAGTCAATAAAGCAGAAATATATGTTTTTCTGGAGCTCCCTTGCTTTTTCAATGATCCAGCGGATGCTGGCAATTTGATCTCTGGTTCCTCTGCCTTTTCTAAAACCAGCTTGAACATCTGGAAGTTCACGGTTCACGTACTGCTGAAGCCTGGCTTGGAGAATTTTGAGCATTACTTTACTAGCATGTGAGATGAATGCAATTGTGTGGTAGTTTGAGCATTCTTTGGCATTGCCTTTCTTTGGGATTGGAATGAAAACTGACCTTTTCCAGTCCTGTGGCCACTGCTGAGTTTTCCAAATTTGCTGGCATATTGAGTGCAGCACTTTCACAGCATCATCTTTTAGGGTTTGAAATAGCTCAACTGGAATTCTATCACCTCCACTAGCTTTGCTCCTAGTGATGCTTCCTAAGGCCCAGTTGACCTCACATTCCAGGTTGTCTGGCTCTAGGTGAGTGATCACACCATCGTGATTATCTGGATCATGAAGATCTTTTTTGTATAGTTCTCCTGTATATTCTTGCCACCTCTTCTTAATATCTTCTGCTTCTGTTAGGTCCATATCATTTCTGTCCTTTATTGATCCCATCTTTGCATGAAATGTTCCCTTGGTATCTCTAATTTTCTTGAAGAGATCTCTAGTCTTTCCCATTCTGTTGTTTTCCTCTATTTCTTTGCATTGATCGCTGAGGAAGGCTTTCTTATCTCTCCTTGCTATTCTTTGGAACTCTCCATTCAGATGCTTATATGTTTCCTTTGTTTCTCTTCTTTTCACAGCTATTTGTAAGGCCTCCCCAGACAGCCATTTTGCTTTTTTGCATTTCTTTTCCATGGGGATGGTCTTGATCCCTGTCTCCTGTACAATGTCATGAACCTCAGTCCATAGTTCATCAGGCACTCTATCTATCAGATCTAGTCCCTTAAATCTATTTCTCACTTCCACTGTATAATCATAAGGGATTTGATTTAGGTCATACCTGAATGGTCTAGTGGTTTTCCCTACTTTCTTCAATATAAGTCTGAATTTGGCAATAAGGAGTTCATGATCTGAGTGACAGTCAGCTCCTGGTCTTGTTTTTGCTGACTGTATAGAGCTTCTCCATCTTTGGCTGCAAAGAATATAATCAATCTGATTTTGGTGTTGACTATCTGTTGATGTCCATGTGTAGAGTCTTTTCTTGTGTTGTTGGAAGAGGGTGTTTGCTATGACCAGTGCGTTCTCTTGGTAAAACTCTATTAGCCTTTTCCTGCTTCGTTCCGTACTCCAAGGCCAAATTTGCCTGTTACTCCAGGTTTTTCTTGACTTCCTACTTTTGCATTCCAGTCCCCTATAATGAAAAGGACATCTTTTTGGGGTGTTAGTTCTAAAAGGTCTTGTAGGTCTTCATAGAACCATTCAACTTCAGCTTCTTCAGTGTTACTGGTTGGGACGTAGGCTTTGATACCGATTTTTTTGGGGGGGTGATGCGGTGGCGGCAAGAATACCAGAGTGGGTTGCCATTCCCTTCTCCAGGAGATCTTCCCAAACCAGGGATTGAACCTGGGTCTCCCACATTGTAGGCAGACGCTTTACCGTCTGAACCACCAGGGAAGTTCAAAAGAAAGATTAGTAAAGCTTAAAATGGTTCTTTAAAGAGTAACAAAGGAATAGAGATGAAAAATTAAGCAAAATTAATCAAGAAAAAGCAGAGCAACATAAATAATTTCATTTATCAAAGTGTAGACCTAGGCACATGAATGTTTGTAGTGGCTTTATTCATATCACATATCTGATAAAGGACTACTATTTAGAATATATACAGAACTCCTACAACTCATTGATAAAAAGACAACTTGAAGGAGTTTAGAGAAGACAAAGAATCTAAATAGGCATTTCTCCAAAGAAGATATATAAATGGCTAATAAACATCAGAAAAAATGCTCAGTATCATTAGCCATCAGGGAAATGAAAACCAAAGCCACAGTGAAATGACTCTTACCAACCACTAGGATGGTTACAATAAAAAAAAGGACAGGTAATAAAAAGTGTTGACAAGGACATAGAAAAAGTGGAGCCCTCATGTGCTGGTGGTTGGACTGTTTCCTACTTAGGAAAACATTCTGCCACCTCTCCAATGGTTAAACATAGGATTATCAATTCTACCCTGAGGAATCCAAGAGAAATGAAAATATATGTCCATACAAAAGCATGCATAGCAATGTTATCGCATATTTTATAATCCCGAAGTGGAAACAACCCAAGTGTCCATTACTGCTAAATGGATAAACAAAATGTGATATATCTACAAAATAGAGTATTATTCAGCCGTAAAAAGGAATGAAGTGTTAGAACACACTATAACATGGATGAACCTTGAAGATATCATACAAAGTGAAAGAAGCCAGTCACAAAAGACCATATATAGTATGATTACATTCATATGAAATGTCCACAATGGGCAAATCCATAGTGACGAAAAGTGGATTAATGGTTGCCAATGTTGTGGGGTGGGGTGAGAATGACTGCTAATGCTGTGGAGTTCAGTTTTGGGGGTGATGAAGATGTCCTGGAACTAGATAGTGGTGTACAACTTTGTGGATATACTAAAACCCACTACGCTGTTGCCCAGTCATGTCTCTTGAGATCCCAATCCCATGGATTGGGATTTTTCAGGCAATAATACTGGAATGGGTTGCCATTTCCTTTTTCCAGGGGATCTTCCCAACCCAGGAACTGAATGCGAGTCTCCCGCCCGCATCTCCTGCATTTCAGGTAGACTCTTTATTGCTGAGCCCACGGGGAAGCCCCAAACCCACTATAAGTTCAGTTCAGTTCAGTCGCTCAGTCGTGTCTGACTATACCACTATAACTATAGTGGTATAGTTATACTTTAAAATGTTGAATTTTATGGTATGTATATTATATATCAAAAAGACCCTAAAAGTATATCCTAAGCAACTGTATTTACACAGTACTTGTCAAAACTGTATTTTTTAAAATACAAAAGAATGACAAACTCTAAATCAGAACAGTAGTTTCCGTGGGTCAGCGGGGACAGATGTGTGCAACAGGAGGATACCACATAATAGATCCAAGTTTTCATCCATGTTCTTATTCTCAGGTTAAGTGATAGATTCATGAGTTAATAGGTGAAATTAGTGATCTATCCACTTCTGAATAAACAATAAACACAACCTGTCAACATTTCCTGACAATCTTACTGTGCCTCTGTATGCAGCTCTCTCTATATAAACAATTTTAAACTTTATTCTCCTTAATCCATGTCTTTCTCTATTTCACAATGAATGTGATTCCCCCCTCCCATGCCCCGCCTTTCCTTTTCTTATTACATTATAGTAGGTCTCTCCCCCTTTAAGGGCAGTCTCTCTGCTCTAGCCTTGACTGAGATCCCACCCCTGCCCTCATCCCTGTTCAAGATCATTTCACCAATTATGCCCTTCTTTACTCTTTCCTATCAGTTTTTAAAGGTGCTCAGGTCTCTCTCATTTTATATAGAACTCTTCCTGACTCCTATCTTCCTCCTATGACTATCATCCTCTCCCTCCTTCCCTTCAAGGCAAAAATTTATGTACCCTCAACACATCTCCACTATCTGACCATCCTCTGCTTCCTACTTATTCCAGCTGACTCTACACACTTGCAACGACTCAATGGATATTTTCCCAAAGTGTTTAACTTACCTATGTAAAAGTTGATGCTGAGTACTCTCTCCTTTTCAAAATGTTCTCTTGACTTCCGTGCTACCTTGGTAGCTTCTCAGTCTCCTTTGCCATGGCAGTTCCTCCATACAGATGTTAAACGCTCCCAATTTTCCTTAGAACCTAGTCCTAGGTTCTCCACTCTTCTTCCTTAGATTACACTTCATCTTAAAGCTGTAATTGCCATATTTAAATTTTCACTCCCCAAATTTTGTTTCTTCCTGATCAGCAATCTGGGACTATTGAATAGGAATCATTGTGAGCTCAAGGATCTACTGCACCTGTCCTCACTTACTTTTTTAGGTGACATAGTTTGATTTAAATGTTTGAGGCTAAACTCACAATTTAGCATGTTCTCAAACAGGCATCACATCTGAACTCCATTACCCAATTTTTTCCTCAAAAAAAAAAAAGAACCACCACAGACCATACTTATGTTCTAGCTCAGTGGTAAGTTCTGGGCCAAATCATTCTGCCAAATGGATCCTCAGAATTTTGCAAGTGCTCTGTTTTGCTATCTACTTGTAATTTTTTTTAATAGCATCTTATTTTTATTGTTAGACACAGTAAATTTTGGGGGTCTCTGAAAAAAACTAAATTTATGAAGTTCATTTTTCCTGATCCGTATGTTGCCTCATTTCTTGGGAGCTTTTTGTTCGACTTTTTGTCTGTCTTTAGTTCCTTGTTGGAGGCTGTTCTCAACTGTCTGGTATTCCTGTTCTCTTCACATTTTAGAGTGAGGCACAAGTTGGTAGGAAGCTCCCTGCACCTGAGGGAGGGGCTTAGGCTCACCGTGGGTGGTCAGGAAAGAAAAACAGCTCTTCCTGTGTAGGGCCTTCCTTGGAGGCAGTTCAATTTTCCCTGAGAAGGATCCTTGTCTTTCTCCTGGAGCATGTAAGCGCAGCTGCCACTGCTCTGCAAACAAAGTGGGGCTGGAAGGTCTATTGCCTTTGTGTGTTCCCAAGGCACCTGGACCTACCACAGCACCTATCTTCCATCCAGTTACTTCATTATGCATGTTTTCACACTACATGTAAGCCCAAGAAGACAGAGACCATATGTCCTTTTACGTTATCCCCAGCACTCAGCACAATCCAGGATACATGGTAGGCACTCAAAACTGTTTGTTGAATGAATAAATGGTAAGAGCTCTGGCTCAGGGGAACTATAGGGTGGTCTCTTCCACACTAGAGCTTTGTTTAGGTTGTAGGAACCCTTCATGGATCAGAATCCTTCTACCCAGAGAATCTGAGATTTCTGCCTGGAATTAGGATCAAGGCACTTGCATTCTCCACAACCCACATACAGCCTACAGAGCTAAATGTCACTGATTCCTCTTCTCTCAGAAGTAGTCTGCTCCTCATGATGACAAAAACGCCAGATTCAATGAACAAAATGTGTGCCCTTGTGAATTACATTGCTTGTTCTTGGTTCCTGTGCTTGTGCACATTCTGGTAATTATCCAAAAATCTCTCTAATTGATACCATTCTTTAAGCCTGGCAGGTAGCCTGTATAAATAGCTTACCCTTTGAGGGTGGGGTGGGCTTGAAATTCTTCGTTAGAGTTCCTTTCAGGTGATGCAATCTGTTCTGGTAATTAAGAAGGAGAAATGAAGTTGCTTTTTGTGGAGGAAGGAGCTTTATATGCAGACATGCTAACTGGCAACCAGTATTTTGACTGAGCACATACTTTGCTGGGAAGAACCTGGGAACGAGGCAGAGACAGAAAGGACTTGAGAATGAGGTGTAAGAAGAGAAGGGAGAAACCTATGAGGAAGAAAGAAGGGCTCATTATGGGAAGGAGGAAGAAAGGAGAAAGTGAGGCCCTATGTATGGATGAGGCTGGGCACAGGCTATGCTGGTCTAAGGAGACCCAGCCACACCTTGGCTTACAGAGCAGAGCTATATTCCCCTCTCCTGTAACACTCAGGAGTGTGCAGTCCAGGCAGGTGGAGTGGCTTTGCTCTGTGCAGTCTTTCAGACTCAGATACCTACATGTTCTTTACTCCTCCGTTACTTAGGGTGTTACCTTTGACTTCATGGTAATGGCTAGGATATTTACCTTTCCATTGTAGGAGTACTTTTTTTAAAAAATAATTTTAAACATTTATTTATTTATGATTGTGCTGGGTCTTTGTTGCTACACAGGCTTTTCTCCAATTGCAGAGAGTGGGGATTACTCTCTAGTTGCAGTTAAGCATGCTTCTTCTTGCAGTGGCTTCTCTTATTGCAGAGCATAGACTATAGGGTGTGTGGACTCAGTATTTGTAGCTGGCAGGCCCTTGAGCACAGGCTTAACAGTGGTGGCGTATGGGCTTAGCTGCTCTGAGGCATGTGGGATCTGCCTGGACCAGGGATTGAAACCCTGTCTCCTGCATTGGCAGGTGGATTCTGATCCACTGAGCCACCAGGGCAGCCTTGTTCAGTTCAGTCACTCAGTTCTGACTCTTTGCAACCCCATGGAGCGCAGCATGTCAGGTCTCCCTCTCCATTACCAACTCCTGGAATTTACTCATGTCCATTGAGTCAGTGACGCCATCCAACCATCTCATCCTGTCATCTCCTTCTCCTCCCGCCTTCCATCTTTCCCAGCATCAGGGTCTTATCAAATGAGTCAGTTCTTCGCATCAGGTGGCCAAAATACTGGAGTTTCATCTTCAGCATCAGTCCTTCCAATGAATATTCAGAACTGATTTCCTTTAGGATCGACTGGTTGGATCTCCTTGCAGTCCAAGGGACTCTCAAGACTCTTCTCCAACACCACAGTTCAAAAGCATCAATTCTTCAGTGCTCAGCTTTCTTTATAGTCCCAACTCACATCCATGCATGACTACTGGAAAAACCATGGCTTTGACTAGATGGACCTTTGTTGGCAAAGTAATGTCTCTGCTTTTTAATATGCTGTCTAGGTTTGTCATAACTTTTCTTCTAAGGAGCAAGTGTCTTTTAATTTTATGGCTCCAGTCACCATCTGCAGTTATTTTGGAGCACAAAAAAAGAAAGTCTCTCATTGTTTCCATTGTTTCCCCCTATATTTGCCATGAACTGATGGGACCAGATGCCATGATCTGTTTTCTGAATGTTGAGTTTTAAGCCAACTATTTCACTCTCCTCTTTCATCAAGAGGCTCTTTAGTTCTTTTTCGCTTTCTGCCATAAGGATGGTGCCATAAGGGCAGTCCTTGGAGGAGGTATTTTAGAGTGCCCTATTCTATAAGGAAATTCCTATAGAGTTAAAAGAGGGTGAAAAATAACAACCCCAAAACTCTTTATCTTGAGATACTGAAGGAGTTTACTTACTGAAGTTTACAGTTTGGAACATTTCATACCCAAAGAAACAATTGTTAGGTAGCGTATGCTTCTCCAGAAGAGGAAATGACGTAATGTTGCCAAAGTCTGACTCCAGTTTTGAAAACAGGTACTGAATATTTCAATTGTCTCTCCCACGTTTCAATTTTTACACAATCTTCCATTACTTGGAAAAGTCAGGAAAAGAGAAAAAGTATGTAAGTCATTTATATTGGTTTCCTATAATTGCTATTTATCAGATTCCCTTACACTTTAGGAAAAATATAATTTGTAAATATAATGAACCAGGTCTATAATCACTTTTCTAATTACACAGAGAATTTCTTTCTTAAGCAAAGCACTAGTCCAAACATAGCCATTTCTCTTAAAAAAAACAAACAAACAAAAAAAAAACACCTTTTTTCCAGTTAATGGATTTATTTCTGTTTTTATTCAGGTGTATTTTTTGAAAAGAATCCTCTGGAAAACTTCCAGCAGTTGGATTTGGCAGGAAATTGTGTAAGCAGCGATGGATGGCTTGCCTTCATGAGTGGATTTGAGAATCTTAAGGAACTAGTGTTTTTTGACTTCAGTACGAAAGGACTCTTACCTGATGCATCATTAGTCAGGAAACTTAGCCACGTGTTATCCAAACTAACTTTTCTGCAAGAGGTTCAGCTTGTTGGGTGGCAACTTGATGACGATGATGTCAGTGTTCTTAAAGGTGCTTTTAAACTAGTAATTGCTTAAATAAAGGGTACCCTAAGCCTCTGAATGCTCTGGGGACTCCATTACTTTCAGTCTGGTGATTTAAAAATCTTTGCTCAAAAAAACTGCCCCAGGTGCCCTGCAGACTTATAAGAAATGTATGCTTACTGTTGTAAGTTACTGAGATGTTTGGATTGTTTCTTTAAATTGCATGATTGCAATAAAGGCCTGGCTAATAAAAATATGGAACAAACTTTGCTCATATACTTCAAGGGTCTGAAAGTAAACAGCAATCCACTATATATCTAAAAATTATCCTTCTCAAGAGTGTGTGTCTAACTCACCCCTTCTAAACGTTTTCTTCTTTTATGGATATCAGGATGATGTGGAGCATCATCACCTTCTTAGCCGGCCTCTTCCATGGAAATCAACTTTCTTAATTTCATCACTCAAATAAAAAGGAGACAGAAAACAGGAGGATGCTAGGAAACTGAGGCCAAAGAAGAGGAAGTGGGAGGGCGTTTAACTTGATGACATGTATAAACAGGTGAATTTAACTCAGATGACCATTTTATCTACTATTGTGGGCAAGAATCCCTTAGAAGAAATGGAGTAGTGATCACAGTCAAGAGTCTGAAATGCACTACTTGGATGCAATCTCAAAAATGACAGAATGATCTGTTTGTTCCCAAGGCAAACCATTCAACATCACAGTAATGCAAGTCTATGCTCTGACCAGTAATGCTGAAGAAACTGAAGCTGAATGGTTCTATGAAGATCTACAAGACATTCTAGAACTAACACCCCAAAAGATGTCCTTTCCATTACAGGGGACTGGAATGCAAAAGTAGGAAGTCAAGAAACAAACATCTGGAGTAACAGGCAAATTTGGCCTTGGAGTACAGAATGAAGCAGGCCAAAGGCTAATAGAGTTTTGTGAAGAGAATGCATTGGTCATAGCAAACACCCTCCTCCAACAACACAAGAGAAGATTCTACACATGGACATCAACAGATGGTCAATACCAAAATCAGATTGATTACATTCTTTGCAGCCAAAGATGGAGAAGCTCTATACAGTCAGCAAAAACAAGACCAGAAGCTGACCGTGGCTCAAATCATTAACTCCTTATTGTCAAATTCAGACTTATATTGAAGAAAGTAGGGAAAACCACTAGATCATTCAGGTATGACCTAAATCAAATCCCTTACGATTATACAGTGGGAGTGACAACTAGATTCAAGGGATTGTATCTGATAGACTGAGTGCCTGAAAAACTATGGATGGAGGGGTTGGTGACATTGTACAGGAGGCAGGGATCAAGTCCAAGAAAGAGAAATGTAAAAAGGCAAAATGGTTATCTGAGGAGGCCTTACAAATAGTTGAGAAAAGAAGAGAAGCTAAAAGCAAAGGAGAAAAGGAAAGATATACTTATTTGAATGGAGAGTTCCAAAGAACAGCAGGGAGAGATTAGAAAGCCTTCCTCAGTGATCAATGCAAAGAAATAGAGGAAAAGAATAGAATGGGAAAGACTAGAGATCTCTTCAAGAAAATTAGAGATACCAAGGGAACATTTCACGCAAAGATGGGCACAATAAAGGACAGAAATGGTACGGATCTAATAGAAGCAGAAGATATTAAGAAGACATGGCAAGAATACACAGAACTATACAAAAAGATCTTCATAACACAGATAATCATGATGGTGTGATCACCTAGAGCCAGACATCCTCGAACGCAAAGTCAAGTGGGTCTTAGGAAGCATCATGATGAACAAAGCTAGTGGAGGTAATGGAATTCCAGTTGAGCTATTTCAAATCCTAAAAGATGATGCTGTGAAAGTGCTGCACTCAATATGCCAGCAAATTTGGAGAACTCAGCAGTGGCCACAGGACTGGAAAAGGTCAGTTTTCATTCCAATCCCAAAGAAAGGCAATGCCAAAGAATGCTCAAACTACCGCACAACTGCACTCATTTCACACACTAGCAAAGTAATGCTCAAAATTCTCCAAGCCAGGTTTCAACAGTATGTGAACCGTGAACTTCCAGATGTTCAAGCTGGATTTAGAAAAGGCAGAGGAACCAGAGATCAAATTGCTTACATCCACTGGATCATCAAAAAATCACAAGAGTTCCAGAAAAACATCTAATTCTGCATATTGACTATGCCAAAGCCTTTGACTGTGTGGATCACAACAAACTGTGGAAAATTCTGAAAGAGATGGGAATACCAGACCACCTTACCTGCCTCCTGAGAAATCTGTATGCAGGTCAAGAATCAACAGTTAGAACAAATGGACATGGAACAACAGACTGGTTCTAAATCAGGAAATGTACTGGTTCCAGTACGTCAAGGCTGTATATTGTCACCCTGCTTATTTAACTTATATGCAGAGTACATCGAGAAATGTTGGACTGGATGAAGCACAAGCTGGAAGCAAGATTGGCAGGAGAAATATCAATAACCTCAGATACACAGAAGATACCACACTTATGGCAGAAAGCACAGAAGTAAAGAGCCTCCTGATGAAAGTGAAAGAGAGTGAAAAAATTGGCTTAAACCTCAACATTCAGAAAATTAAGACCATGGCATCAGGTCCCATCATTTCATGGCAAATAGATGGGGAAACAATTGAAACAGTGAGAGACTTTCTTTTTGCGGGTCCAAAATCACTACCGAAGGTGACTGCAGCCATGAAATTAAAAGACGCTTGCACCTTGGAAAGTTATGACAAACCTAGACAGCATGTTAAAAAGCATAGATACTATTTTGCCAACAAAGGTCCGTCTAGTCAAAGCCATGGTTTTTCCAGTAGTCATGTATGGATGTGAGAGTTGGACTACAAAGAAAGCTGAGCGCTGAAGAATTGATGCCTTTGAACTGTGGTGTTGGAGAAGACTCTTGAAGAGTCCCTTGGACTGCAAGGAGATCCAACCAGTCCATCCTAAAAGAAATCAGTACTGAATATTCATTGGAAGGACTGATACTGAAGCTGAAACTCCAATACTTTGGCCACTTGATGTGAAGAACTGACTCATATGAAAAGACCCTAATGCTGGAAAAGACTGAAGGCGGGAGAAGACAGAGGATAAGATGGTTGGATGGCATCACCGACTCAATGGACATGAGTTTGAGTAAACTCTGGGAGTTGGTGATGGAGAGGGAGACCTGGCGTGCTGCAGTCCATGGGGTCACAAAGAGTCAGACTCGACTGAGTGACTGAACTGAACTGATAAATAGGTCACTTCTATCAGCTACTTGAAGGGGATTCCTGTTTATCCTTGTATTCTCTTCAGTCTCAAGAATAGCAGGTCACCAAAATTTATATACTATATGCACATTTACTTAGTACAGTGCATGGCATGTACTATACTCCTGACGAGCATTTGCTGAATATGAGATAAAGTTACCAATAAATAGCTATTGAAACAAACAGGCCAAAATTATTTAAAAGCAGAGAGAAAGTTCACGAATGTTCTTTATTCAAATAGTTTAATTCAAACAATTTGGAATGTAAAAGTATTTTCTTGTATAAAAAGCAGATCAGGCTCCCCCCGCAAAATCAGCAATCTTTAGTTAAGCAAAAAATTGGCAGTTTATGAGTAGCTCAATCAGATGCTTGAATGAGTAGCTAAACCAGTTGCTGATACATGTATGCAATTCCATCTGTGACTTCAGAGATTAAAGAAGAAAAAATGGATCCCATTCTTTCGTACCCTGTGAAAGGTAAGAGTACCCTGTCCTAATCTTTTCCCCAACACCTCCCAAAATAATCCTTCCTCACAAAGAAAGAAGTCTAAGAAAAATCTGTTTAAGCTAAACAGATTTAAGTTGAGGCAACTCTGAAATACACAAAAACCAAATGTCAGCCTTTAGTTTACTCTCTGTTCTCATGGCACCTCAAATTAATGGCTTGGGTGTTGGCATAGGTAACACTTGGCCTGTATGTTGAGGTAGTCACTAAAAAGAAATTCTTGGTACAATATTCTATTTCACAAGTGGATATATTTTCTGCAGATTTAGTAATACAGTTTTAGAGCTGACAGTTTATAGATCAACTACTTCATTCCCCACCCTAACTTTACAGATGAGAAAGCTCAGAGGAGTTAAATGACTTACCCATGGTTATAAAACTACTCAAACAGTGGCAGCATCAGGACTGGAATCCAAATCTCTTGTCTTCCAGCCCAGTGTTATCCTCCATTATAAAACAGTAATTTCTCAAACAAGATTAATCACACTCCATGGAACTTGCTCTTAATCACAAACCATGGGTCAAGTTTTTAACTCAAATGTGCTTCCTGGTCTAGCTTCATGTAACTCCATGGCAAGATTTACCAGTTAGGCTACTAAATCAAGGCTTACGCTGGCCAAGTTTCTTATTTTCATATCCAGAACCTATCCAAAGGTTGGCAAATAAGACTTCTTTATATAATAATGCCTGGAGCAATGCCACCTGCAGCAATTGGCATTATCAAATTTCAGCAAGTAGAGCCAACCCTTCAAGACCCACATGCAACTTCTCAAGTAGTGCAGTCGGTTATCAAAGCACCTTTGGAAGGACAACAGAACAGATGTAACCTCTGAATGAGTGTTGAGGAAACAGGCATTTAACCTTGCACAGAACTGTGTTTAGTACCCGGGCACTTTAAAAATCCCCTGGAGACGGAGAAGACATGCATAGAGTGGCAGCACATACCTCTTAATCATTCAGTACAAGGCAGTTCTTCAGATTTCACGCATGACCCAAATTCACATTTAGATGAGATCAATGGAGGAAAAATCACCCTGTAATAGTAGACCAATAATAGGTATAGAAATAGTTGGAGGACGAAAGATAAATGTCAAGGAACAGGTGGCCTTATCACATTTATGTTTCGTTTTCCCCAGCGGTCAAGGTGGCATGGGCTCTATTTCTTCAGCAGGTCAAATGGCTGAACAGGGCTGCAAATGTCAAAGACAACGATCAACTCCTCATCAAGCAAAAGTTACTTGGGACCTGGTCACTTATTGTCACAGCGTGACTGCAATTCTACTTGACAGAGATGGCTTCTTAGATGTTTATTACTCCACTGTAAAGAAACAGGAATTTGGGAGGGTTGCTTATATTTAAAAGAGGATGAGTTGATTGAAGAAAGTTGCAAATTAAAAAAAAAAACAAAAACACTTCTCTAGATAGTTGCTGATGGCTGGAAATGTCACAAATCTCCAGGAGTACTGAATTCTAGAAAAGCTGAATCTACTCTCAAAATCCAATTTTAAAACCTAAGTATAAAATGCATGATAAAACGAGAAAAAAAAAATCATAGGTAATTTGTGACTGTTGCTTGTTATACTTTTTATAAGTAATACTGGCCATGTTGGAAAGTCCTTAACATTTGCATTTGGAAAATAATTTAAAAATAAAATAATCTACATGATTCTCACACTTCATTATAAATGTTAACAATTCACTATTTTCAATAAAGCAGAACAAAATAAATTAGAAACTGCCTACTGCAGATCTAACCAGTACTTATAAACCTAAGGTGCACTAGATTTTGGCAAAATTACATAATTTAAATTCAAATTGTTCATGCAACTTTGAAAAAAGGATCAAAAAGTACTACATTGCATGTAATTCCACATATTTTGGTAATATATGTGATATTTTGTTAATAAAATAAAAAATCAAAGTCAACCAATAAAAAGGTGACAGGAAGGATAAAAATCTATCATTATCTCAGTATTTAATTAAATGTAAGACTGAAAATTGGGATTCCTTCACTGCATATCACTTAAGGATAAGATGTTTATTTAACCAAAATAAGATATTGTGAGACTGATGGGTCACTTACAAATGTATTGAAATTTTTTAATGAGAAAAACTATTAAAAAACTGATAATTAAAAATTTTTAACTGTGCCAGATAGTAAAATATGTTTCAAAATTTCTGATAAAAATGTTTGCTTTTACTTTGCATACCACAGGAGGACCTCAAAGAAAAATGTAGCAATTAAGTTTGGAAAACCTATAAAAGAGACTTTTACTTTTAGAATAGACATTTTTTTCCTTTCCTAAAATGTGTACTCAAGAAGCAAGTTTATAAATTTCACTGAAGAAAGCATTATATTTTTAATAATGTGACAAATCTACTCCATCAAGTGGTTCTCTTATAAAGGTAATGTTATATCACGCTGCAGTCAACTACAAAACCAAAGATAGCAAAATTCAAATTTAGAGAACACGCTTTCTAAAGGAAGCCTATTTAAAGTCTATAACATTTAAAAGGTTCTCACTGCCCCAAATGTTTTACAAAAATATAGTTTCATTGGTTTCATGAAATGTGAACAAGCCTACTACTCTCTAACATTTAGAGTAAATGATTGAACAGTCGATGCAAAGTGGATTACTAAATAAACTGAAACTCAAGGAGTCAATATTCCTCATAAAAATAAATTAAATTACAGTACATCATGGTCTTGGTTGTCCAATTCTATTGTTAGTTCCATATCTACTCGGGATATTTGTAAAACCAGTCCTGAATCCTTGGGTTGCTCCAATGCCTGGAACTCCAAGTCCTTGATTAAGCACGCTGCTATAAGGTGCGTGTCCATGATTAAGACCCAAACCGTAAGGTCTTGTTTGCGTATTTAGAAGAATAACTGGGCTCACATTTTTTCCAGGGGTGTTAAATGAAAATTCTGGAGGTGGACTACTAGGTTTAGTTGGAGTTGATGTGACAGGGTTTGAATCATCAGTACCCTTAAGAGGAGGCATTGGGATTACGTGATGATCTGTAAAGTTTAGGACATTGGCTGCAACAGGCCCAGACAGTAAGGCAGGCCTGATCCAATCATCCTTGAATATCTGAACAGTCAGAGTAGATACAAGCGTGTACAGCCTGTTGGTCACATGAGCAAGAACCATTTGTTCATTGGCATCTCGTCGAATTCTCACGTGAACTGATCCAGCCTAAAAGGGACAAAATCATAAGAAAAAGACTGCTTACAATTATACTACTGAAAATTCCATTGGAAAGAAACATTTTATTGATATTCCTTAAAAACTACTTTAGTAGTAATTGTTGATGTAAAGAGTTAATAAAATAATTTATGACTCTAAATAAAATATAACATTAAAATATTAAAAAAAGAAAGAAATCCATGTAGGAGGAAGGCAGGTATATAGCAATAGAAGGCAGAACACAAATGAAGTATATGGAAAAATGCACTGCAAGGGCAGAGAAGGTAGCTATTAATTCCAGTTGAGGAAGACTTCAAAAGAAGATGGCATCTGATCTAGGGCTGGGGATTAAATGAAATCTCAAAAGGTAGAGACAGGCATTCTAAGCTGGGGCAACAGTACTTGAAAACATGGCATGTTTGGGCAAGAATAAGCAACATTACTATATAAAAGAAGTACAGTATTTCAGGAGGCAGAAAAGAAATGAAAGAGAAAAGACAGGAAGAAAAGGAGGAGGAAAGGAGGAAGCAAATAAGGACAGGAAGAATGTAAAGAAAAAAAAAAGTTTAGGTAATAAAGTTAAAAAGAAAGGCTAGCTGTAGGGTTCTAAAAATCATGAATAAGGAGTTTTAGTTGCAGCAATCCAACAGAAGTAAGGTAATCAGAGTTCAGAAAAATTACAGTTATGGATAACTGCTAATTATTTAGGAATTGACTAAAACAGTCTAGGTTAGGAATGGAGAGGCCAAGATAGGACAGCTATAGTGGGACTACAGAGGGACAAATGATTTCATGATATTCCAGGGGTTGGATAGAAGTGGGAGACTTTGATTTCAACTGGATATAAATAATGAATGAGGGAAATGAACTTATCAAAAGACAATCTCAAGGTTTCTAGCCTAGGTTACCAGGAGGATAGAGAGCCCAGGCATTAGAATGACAGTCAGAAGTATGTTTACTAACTTGATAAAATGGTCATTACACATCTTGTCTTCAAAAGATAATAAAATAGTAGATACAATAATTATATTTTGATTAAAACAAACAAAAATATCAAGAATGGTATCATATGATCATCTTAATAGATGCAGAAAAAGCACTTGGCAAAATTCAACATCCATTCATGATAAAAACTCTCGACAAAGTTGGTATAGAGGAAACATACATCAAAACAATAAAGACTATTTATGACAAACACAAGGGCTTCCCAGGTGGTTCAATGGTAAAGAATCCACCTGCCACTGCAGGAGAACAGGAGATGTGGTCCACAAGATCCCCTGGAGAAGAAAAGGGCCACTCACTCCAGTATTCTTGCCTGGGAAATTCCATGAACAGAGGAGCCTGGTGAGCTATAGTTCTCAGGGCTGTAAAGGGTTGACACGACAGTGACTGAGTATGCACGCATGCATGCACACATGCATGACAAACACACAACTGACATCATACTCAATGTGAAAACCTGAAAGCTTTTCATCTAGGATCAGGAACAAGACGAGGATGTCCACTCTTGCCACTTGTATTTAACACAGTACTGTAAATTCTAGCCACAGCAATCAGAGGAGAATAAGAGTAAGAGGCATCCAAAATGGAAGAGAAGAAGTAAAATCATTACTGTTTGCAGAAGACATGATAATATATATAGAAAATCCTAAAGAGTACACAAAAAACTATTAGAACTAATAAACGAATTCAAAGTTTCATGATATGAAACTAATATGGAGAAATCTGTTGCGTTTCTATATACTAAAATCAACTATCAAAAAGAAAAATCAAGAAAATCGTATTTACAATTAAATCAAAAAGAGTAAAATATCTAGGAATAAATTTAACCAAGCAGGTAAAAGACACACTCTGAAACTACAAAACTGATGAAAGAAACTAAAGATGATACTAATAAATGGAAAGATAGTTTGTGTTCGTACACTGGATGAATTAATATTGCTAAAATGTCCACACTACCTAAAGCACATTCAGCCATGACATTTTTCACAGAACTAAAACAAATAATCCCATATTTTATGTAGAACCACAAAAGACCCCAAATAGCCAAAGCAATCTTGAGAAAGAAGAACAAAGGTATTATGCCCCCTGCCTTCAAACTGTTAGGTAGCTAGAATAGGAAAAAGGAGTCCAAAATAGCGGTGGCCGAAAAACAAAGAAAGGAAAAAGCCCGAAAAAATAGAACAAAGGAAGGTCCAGGGACAGGAGTGAGAACCTCAGGTGAAACAAACAGCCCTCCTGGCTAGCCCAATTTACATAGGGCAGGCTCAGGAGGAGGAGGAAAAAACATAAAAAGAGGAGCCAAAATTGAGCTCCTCTCTTCTTTTGGGTCGGCCGGCCCTCACACCTCAAGGATGTGTTTTCCTTTGCTTGCCAAATAAAACTGAGCTGTAACCAAGCTGTAACACTGGTTTGCCATTTAAACTGAGCTGTAACTGAGCTGAAACACTGGTCTGCCGCTTCAGATTTTTGCTGTGGTGAGACAGAACCGAGGAAATTATACACTCCCCCAACATATCTGGCTCCGTGACTTGGATTTAATTTGGCTGAAACAATCTTGGCTCGGTCTCCGCAAGGCGGAGGCCAAGCACACCAGAAGCCCAACTTGGTGAAAACTCACGTGATGGAAGCTGAACATGAAGAAAACCCAGCGCAGTGGCAGTGACAAGAAGCCTAGCGTGCTGGAAACCAGGACAGCAAAAACAAACTCGACAGAAAGCACAAGCAGCTCAGTCTCAGATTTCAGAAGACCTCTGGTTAAGGAGGTCTTTGCTCCGATGGCTGGAAGGACATATGGCTAACAAAATCTAAATTCCTTTACAATCTCTAATTTCTTGTTTCCCCGAACCCCGTGAATGGCAGTGGGTGCAACTGAGGGACTCTGCTAGGGGCTAGTCCCCAGTGTGTCCTGAAGGCTCTATTGTCGGTTACACCTTAGTAGCTGTTGCCTAAGTGAGTGGGGGTTCTTCTGTCCTTAATCTTTTTTGTGCCAAGGATCAGGCCAATGAAAACTGTGAACACAGGTCAGATATTTAGCAGATTTTCCAGCAGGTTATGAAGGGGATTCCTCGGCATGTTTTTCCCACTGCTTTTTTCCTCCTGTCCTTCAGCTCCTCTCTCCATCTATGCCACTGCTTACAAAGTATTGGGCAGATCATCATCTTTCCATTTCTGAAAGTTGTGTTTGAAACTGTTTACCTAAGACTGGGAATCAAACCCACATGGCAGGGATTCTGTGCTATGCTTAGTCACTCAGTCATATACGACTGGGACTTAAGCCCAGCCAAAACCCAGGGTGCCTGGTTTCAGGACCTAATGAAGCTCAGGGTCTTGATGTCTCATTGCAAAAAAATTCAGTGAGAGACACAGCAATAGGTAAGAGGTAGATTTGTTCAGATTCAGAGAGATGCACAGTCCAGAGTGTGTGATTTCTTATGCTAAAGAGGGAGGGTCATTCTAACAATTGGAGAACCACCCACTCCTCCATCTTTTGATAGTGCCTTGGAACTGTCCTGGTGCCTCTGGGTGTGTCATTAAGCTTGCAGATTGAGAATCAAGGTTTAGTTAAATTTGTCTTGGACCCATTTAATTTTAATCGGTTTATGTTATGCCCTTGGGCTACCTCATTCTCTCAAAAGTTGCGCCCTGCCCCCTTCCCTCCTGTTTCATGCTCTTTTCCTGAGCCCTGTCTGCACCCACAATGTTGCCTCTACTATCTTTGGGAGAGACAACCAGAAAATAGCTGGCCCTTGGGAGGGAAAATACTACATAATATCCAATCCCTCTAGATAGTCAGGCCTTCATCTTCCATGTTTCCTACAAAATGTGCAACAACAGCAGCTCTCAGTGAACCTGCTAGGGCAGGTAACAGGTGCCTACTAGAAGTCTATCTGTTGGCGGTATCCATTCAAGGGCAATTGGGCTTCCAGGGACAATGTCTGCCACTTTGGGAGTCAGCCCTGTAGGCCATCTGGCCCAAATCCTTATCACCCTTGTCCTAAGTTACAAACATAGCCCCAGATCAAATCTACACTCTACTTTTATGGAACATCTAGTCTATTGCTTCTTATCAATTTGTTCTTAAACCACTTACTAACTCCTACAGCCAGGACTCTGCCTCCTTGTAGGCAACATAACTCCATCCCACTTACATTAAAATACTCTTGATGAACTACGGACGGAGATTCGTGACATTGTATAGGAGACAGGAATCAAGACCATCCCCAAGAAAAAGAAATGCAAAAAAGCAAAATGGCTGTCTGAGGAGGCCTTACAAATAGCTGTGAAAAGAAGAGAAGTGAAAAGCAAAGGAGAAAAGGAAAGATATACCCATTTGAATGCAGAGTTCCAAAGAATAGCAAGGAGAGATAAGGAAGCATTCCTCAGCTATCAATGCAAAGAATTAGAGGAAAACAATAGAACAGGAAAGACCAGAGATCTCTTCAAGAAAATTAGAGATACCAAGGGAACATTTCATGCAAAGATGGACTCAATAAAGGACAGAAATGGTATGGACCTAAGAGAAGCAGAAGATATTAAGAAGAAGTAGCAAGAATACACAGAAGAACTGTACAAAAAAGATCTTCACGACCCAGATAATCACAATGGTGTGATCACTTACCTAGAGCCAGACATCCTGGAATGTGAAGTCAAGTGGGCCTTAGAAAGCATCACTACAAACAAAGCTAGTGGAGGTGATAGAATTCCAGTTGAGCTATTTCGAATCCTGAAAGATGATGCTGTGAAAGTGCTGCACTCAATATGCCAGCAAATTTGGAAAACCCAGCAGTGGCCACAGGACTGGAAAAGGTCAGTTTTCATTCCAATCCCAAAGAAAGGCAATGCCAAAGAATGCTTAAACTACCGCACAATTGCACTCATCTCACATGCTAGCAAAGTAATGCTCAAAATTCTCCAAGCCAGGCTTCAGCAGTACGTGAACCGTGAACTTCCAGATGTTCAAGGTGGATTTAGAAAAGGCAGAGGAACCAGAGATCAAATTGCCAACATCTGCTGCATCATCGAAAAAGCAAGAGAGTTCCAGAAAAACATCTATTTCTGCTTTACTGACTATGCCAAAGCCTTTGTGTGGATCACAATAAACTGTGGCAAATTCTGAAAGAGATGGGAATACCAGAGCATCTGATCTGTCTCTTGAGAAACCTATATGCAGGTCAGGAAGCAACAGTTAGAACTAGATATGGAACAACAGACTGGTTCCAAATAGGAAAAGGAGTACGTCAAGGCTGTATATTGTCACCCTGCTTATTTAACTTCTATGCAGAGTACATCATGAGAAACGCTGGACTGGAGGAAGCACAAGCTGGAATCAAGAATGCTGGGTGAAATATCAATAACCTCAGATACGCAGATGACACCACACTTATGGCAGAAAGCACAGAAGTAAAGAGCCTCTTGATGAAAGTTAAAGAGGAGAGTGAAAAAGTTGGCTTAAAGCTCAACATTCAGAAAACTAAGATCATGGCATCTGGTCCCATCACTTCATGGCAAATAGATGGGGAAATAGTGGATACAGTAGGAGACTATATTCTTGGGCTCCAACATCACTACAGATGGTGACTGCAGCCATGAAATTAAAAGACGCTTACTCCTTGGAAGGAAAATTATGACCAACCTAGACAGCATATTAAAAAGCAGAAACATTACTTTGTCAACAAAGGTCCATCTAGTCAAGGCTATGGTTTTTCCAGTGGTCATGTATGGATGTGAGAGTTGGACTGTGAAGAAAGCTGAGTGCCGAAGAATTGATGCTTTTGAACTGTGGTGTTGGAGAAGGCTCTTGAGAGTCCCTTGGACTGCAAGGAGATCCATCCAGTCCATCCTAAAGAAGATCAGTCCTAGGTGTTTATTGGTAGGACTGATGTTGAAGCTGAAACTCCAATAGTTTGGCCACCTGATACAAAGAGCTGACTCATTTGAAAAGACCCTGATGCTGGGAAAGATTGAGGGCAGGAGGAGAAGGGGATGACAGAGGATAAGATGGTTGGATGGCATCACCGACTCGATGGACATGGGTTTGGGTGACTCTGGGAGTTGGTGATGGACAGAGAGGCCTGGCGTGCTGTGGTTCATGGGGTTGCAAAGAGCTGGAGATGACTGAAAGACTGAACTGAACTGAATGCCCCTAACAGGCCAAGATAACTCACTCCTTTGTCATTACTTCTGTTATTACCTAAAGTGCGTCTATGACACTGAAATATTTACCATTGGAAATACCCTAAACTGCTCTTATGGAGGACTAAGGGAAGAAACCAGTGACTTACATTCCCTCAGAGCAATAAGAGGATAAGGCTGATGGTTGTTTCACCAGGTTTCCAGTCTCAGGGCACAGGCTTGGATTGCTTTACATCATGATATCTATTCCCATCTGCAGTGGACAAACCAGCAATGAGTTAAGATTACAACCCCTTAATCCTACCCAGCACTGGTCAGGCTGGAGACCTTGGGGACGCCCAACCCCAGCTAGGGGTCCCACGAGGTTGACCTACCTCGACCTGCCTAGGGATTTGGTCCTTGGGAGGCTGTCATGCCTCAACCTGCTTGGAGATCCACCAGTTCAGGGGTCCCAGAAGGTCGACATGCCTTGACCAATGCCAAGGGACCCAATTCTCAGGAGGCCAACCTGCCTCGATCTGCCCAGGAATTTGATCTCCAGGAGACTGTCATGACTCAGCCTGCAGGGGATCTGCACCCTGACCTGGGGACACCCGGCTTTCAGGTTGCAACAATACTGAGTAGGATAGGCTTCAGAAAGACTCACCCCTAAGGAAGTCCACCCATAAAAATAGAAGGAGGACTATTGGCTTTTTTTTTTTTTTTCTTTTCCTTTCTCTGTCATCACTGTCTTTCAGATGGAAAATAACCAATCCACTTCCTGACAGATGCCCTTGAGATGCATTCTTGATAACTGGAATCTATTTCAATTCTCAAACTCTAAGGAGAAGTTGCTTAAAATTCTTTTGTGCCACTGAGTGGCCATGGTATCCTCTAGGGGACAAGGAACACTGGCCTGAGGATGGGAGTTAAATTACAACACCATCCTCCAGCTAGACTTATTCTGCAAAAGATAAGGGACATGGACAGAGATCCCCTATGCCCAAATTTTCTTCCAAGAGATATGAAGGAACTCTGTGTTAAGTATGGGATTGTTGTATGGCCTAAAAGTGAGCCTACCAGGCAAATGGTGTTAGGCACAGACAACCAAGAGAAGGAAGCCCCCTGTGAAGGCTCACCTCCCATGGCTCCCAAGTTGCCTGGTGCTCCTTCCTTCTATCCAAACGTGCCCCATATCCGGGAGCACCCCCTCAACAAAAGCCAACTTGAGTACGTCCCTTAGTTGAAACTAGAGAATTTGGACCAGTCCAGGTCCATAAGCCCTTCTCCCTCTTAAAACTAAGACAGATCAAACAAGACCTGGGAAGCTATACAGATGACCCAGCAAATATATAGATATATTGGAATGTGATACATTCCAACACATTACTTTGGCCTTTGACTTGATGTGGAAGGACATCAATGGTCATATTTAGTCAAACTTTATCTGACCCTGAGTATGCTAGGGTCTTAAAGGAAGCCCAAAGGTATGCTATGGGGCTTCACATGTCAAGCGAAAATACCTGGTGGGGGAAACTGTGGTTCCTTCTTCAGATCCTAATTGGAATTATAACGACCCTGAGTACATCTGGGAAAAGGATCATTTTCTGATCTGTGTAAAGGCAGGACTAAAAGCAGCCCAGCAAAAAGTAATCAGCTATGCCTGGGGGTCAGCAATAACTCAGGAGCCCAACAAGAACCCCACTTACCAATCTGGACTGAGACACTTAAGAGGAACAGGTGATATTAAAGGACAAATTCCTATCCCAGTGTGGATCAGACATCAGGATAAAGTTACAACAGCTACAGCAGCAGGACTCTGCTGCCTCTTTAGATGAGATGGTCCAGACTCCAGCCACCAGACTCTAGCTTTTATAACAGAGAACAACAGGAGAGAGAGGCCAAGGCCCAGGAAAGGGAGAAAAGCAAAGAGACAAGGCATGCCCAGATTCTGGCTGCCCTCCAGGGAAGCCCTATGGCAAACTCTGAGTCCTTAAAGGACAAGGCACAAGGCAAATGCCTAATCTGTAGACAGGCGGGACACTGGGCCAAAGAGTGTCCAAATCTTGACAAGTCTCCTAAAATGGCTTGCTACAAATGCCATCAATTGGGACACTGGGCGGCATACTGCCCTCAGGACCCAAGAGCCTCAAGGTCAAGTGCCAAGCCTTCCCTCTACAGTTCAACAGGACTGAAGCGGCCCACTCCAGCCAGCCTGCCTGTCACAGATAACCATCACAGGGCTGGAGCCAAGGGTGCAACTGGATTGGCAGGTAGGTCCAAGAATCTCTTGGTTGACACAGGGGCTACCTACTCTGTCCTGACCTCCTACTCCAGAGCCTTCTCCTCCCAAACCTGTACCATTTTGGGTGCTATAGGAAGAACAATTACAAAAAGATTCACCCGAGCACTTCTTTGTTGCTGGGGTGGACAAATATTTTCCCACCAGTTTCTGGTGGTCCCTGTGTCCTAACCCCTTATTGGGAAGAGATATACTCACTAAACTGGGGACCACCCTTGTGATGGGAAGCTTTTCAGCCCCTAGAGCCCTACAGCTCCTGGTTACTACTGAGGAACCTGTTACACCCTCTCCAACAGGGAGAGACCAAAAACTATGGGAGGACAAAATTAACCACAAGGTGTGGGACCAGGGGACTCCTGTATGAGCCCACAAAGCTGAACTGGTCATCACTGTCCTCCAAGATCCCACTGGTTTCCAAACCAGAAACAATACCCTCTCAGAAGAGAAGCTCGAGGACTACAGCCTCTAAAATAAATAAATTCCTTGCCTGTGGGCTATTGGTCCCCACCAATTAGCCATGTAACACCCCAATCCTCCCTGTAAAGAAAAAAGATGGGACCTGGCAAATGGTTTAAGATCTCCAGATCATAAATGAAGCTACAGTCCCTCTCCTTCCCACAGTACCCAATCCCGATGTAATCTTGGGAGAAATCCCACCCAGTGCCAAGTCGTTTACAGTCTTGCATCTCAAGGATGAATTCTTTTGCATACCACTGCCTAAAGAATCCAAGTATCTTTTTACCTTCGAGTGGGAATCTCCAGGAGAAAAACACCAACAGATGACTTGGACAGTATTACCTCAGGGGTTCAGAGACAGCCTCTACCTGTCTGGGCAGGCTCTTAGCTGGTATCTCCTAGATCTGGACCTGGGATCTAATGGGAAAATACTACAATATGTAGATAACCTACTAATCTGTTGTCCAGATGAGAAAAATGCCCAACATGCAATTCAGGATCTAAACTTTTTGGCAGAGAGGGCATATAAAGTCTCCTGTGCTAAGGCACAGATGATTGAGACAAAGGTCACTTAGCTGGGAGTTCAGATTACACATGGCTATCCTCTGATCGAGTATAGGGAATCCTCCAGTTGCCCTCCCCCACAACTCGAAAACAACTGTGAGCTTTCCTGGGGCTAACTGGGTATTGTAGAATCTGGATACCCAACTATGGTCTAATTGCCCAGCCCTTATATGAAAGCTTGAAGGGACAGGATGATTCAATCCCATTGATATGGGGAACTCCTCAAAAGAAGGCAGAGGGTACACTAAAACAAGCCTTAACTCGAGCACCCACCTTGAGGTTCCCAGAGCTAGAAAAAGCATTCCAACTTTACGTCCAAGAAAAAGAAGGAAGAGCCTTGGGAATGTTAACCCAAAGACTGGGACCTGAGCCCCAGCCTATAGCTTGCTTATCCAAGAGGTGTGAACCAACTGCCCGAGGCTGGCCTTCCTGCCTTCAAAATCTTGCAGCTATTGCAGTCCTGATAGAAGATGCTTTAAAACTCTCTTTTGGGGAAAAATTATTTTTACCAGCCACCAAGTGAAACAACTCCTGAATGGGAGAGGCCATTTATGGATGTCTGATCAAAGGATCCTCAGATACCAAGTAGTGCTGATGGAAAATCCAGGTCTGACTACATCCCCTTGTGAGATTCTTAACCCAGCCTACCCCTGAGGACTCTCTCCCCTTCCACTCTTGCCTGGAAACCTTGAGAGGGATTGTCAGAAGACCCTCTGACCAATCCTGAGGAAATCTGGTACACTGGTGGAAGCAGCTTTGTCTTGGATGGAAAAAGAAGATCTGGATATGTAGTAGTCTCCAATTTTGAGACCATAGAGGCCAAACCTTTGCTACCAGATACTTCAGTCCAATTAGTTGAGCTCATGGCCCTGACTCGAGCTTAGAGCTGGGAAAAGGAAAAAGAGTAGCCATTTACAGACTCCAAGTATGCCTTTCTGGTGGTACATGCACATGCTGCTGTTTGGAAAGAGAGAGACCACTTGATCATCTGAGGGTCCCTAATTAAATATGGTGATCAAATCCTTAGGCTCTTGGAGGCAGTCCATCTGCCCACTGGAGTTTCAGTCTCCCATTGTAAAGGACACCAAAAAGGGAGCACAGAAGTGGCACGAGGGAACCAAGCAGCTAATGAGGCAGCTAAGAGAACAGCATTACAGAACAATGACCTAATTACAGAACAATGACCTAACAGGGGTTGCCACCCTAGTTCCACAGACTAATTTGCCAGAAACTCCTTCATATACTGAATGTGAGACTATTAAAGCTAAGAGTGAGGGCTTTCAAGAAGATCATATGGGGTGGTTCCAAAAGGAGGGACTCCAATGGAAGTTGGTTAACTCCTTACATGCCACCACTCATTTAGGGGAGAAGGCCCTCCAAAGATTACTAGAAAGGTCCTTCAGAGGAATAGGCCTCCAAACAAGTATAAGGCAAATGGTCTCCTCTTGTCCCACTTGCCAATTAAACAGCCCCCAAGGAGTGCGAAGACTCCAACTGGCCCAGCCTGTCCCAACAGCATGGGACCTACCCAGGAAAGGGCTGGCAGATGGACTTCACCCAGATGCCAGTTTCTCAAGGGATTAAATATCTACTAGTTATGATAGATAAAAAGATAACCCAGGAGACCTCCCTGGGATGGAAGGAGGCTTTACCAATAGCTCTTCTCCGTACCCGTATTGCCCCTAAGGAAGAGGTTGGTCTTAGTTCTTATGAGATGCTATATGGGAGACCCTGTAATACTTTCTACACCCACAGCAGTCAAGGTACCAGGACACGACTCCTGGATTCACTACTCACGAGTCAAGCCATGGAAGAAAACAGAAGAGGACACTCAATACACCTGTGAGCCCCTGGGAGATCTCAGATACCTATTCAGAACTACAAATGAGGGTCATTCCAATAAACACCCCCAAAATCAAGTTTCTGGGGATAAGATTTCTCAAGTCAGCTCTAAAGAGCCAACACAGCTTGGCAGAGGTTGTACTCCAAAACAGACAGGAGATAGATCTCCTGATCCCTGAACAAGGAGGGACTTGAGCCATCTTGAATGAGACATATTGTTTCTGGGTAAATACCTCCAGCTAAGTTAAAGAAAGTCTCACAGTCCTCAAGAAAAACACAGTCCTCAAAAAAAAAATCTCCTACAGAATCTCAAAGAATGAGCTAGAGAGTTCCTGGGGTGGGTGGCTCCAATCCCTATTTGGTGGATCCTTCTCCTGGCGAGGGGGAATTTGGAGTTGGCTAATGCTCCAACTAATCCCTGTTATCATCATATTGATGCTGCTTATGATTGCTCCATGTATTATCAATTGTCTAACCCATTTTGTCTCTGCCCAGGTCAACAAGCTACAACATGCGGTGCCAGTTCAACAAGGATATATAAAACTACACCTGACCGTGGAAAATATCACTCACCCTTAGATGGATACTGCTATAAGAACTCTGAGGCTTGAGATTAGCAAGAGGGGGAGGCCCAATGCCCCTCAATGTCCCAGCTCAGCAAGAAGTGCCACAGAGACCTTGATGCCCCTATTCCTAAAGAACTGGGCCTCCCATCTCTTGAGGGGGGAATGTTAGGTAGCTAGAATAGGAAAAAGGAGTCCAAAATAGTGGTGGTTAAAAGACAAAGAAAGGAAAAAGCCCACAAAAATAGAACAAAGGAAGGTCCAAGGACCAGAGTGAGGACCTCAGGTGAAACAAACAGCCCTCCTGGCTAGCCCAATTTACACAGGGCAGGTTCAAGGGGAGGAGAAAGAAGATTAAAAAGGAGCCAAAATTGAGCTCCTCTCTTCTTTTGGGTTGGCCCATCCTCCCGCCTTGAGGATGTATTTTCCTTTGCTTGCCAAATAAAACGGAGCTGTAACTGAGCTGTAACACTGGTCCACTGCTTCAAATTTTTGCTGCGGCGAGACAGAACTGAGGAAATTACACACTCCCCTGACAAAACTGGAGAAGGCAATGGCACCCCACTCCAGTACTCTTGCCTGGAAAATCCCATTGACAGAGGAGCCTAGTGGGCTCCAGTCCATGGGGTCGCTAAGAGTCGGGCATGACTGAGCGACTTCACTTTCACTTTTCACTTTCATGCACTGGAGAAAGAAATGGCAACCCACTCCAGTGTTCTTGCCTGGAGAATCCCAGGGAGAGAGGAGCCTAGTGGGCTGCCGTCTATGGGGTCGCACAGAGTGTCGGACATGACTGAAGCGACTTAACAGCAGCAGCAGCAGCTGACAAAACTATACTACAAAAACTATAGTAATCAAAATAGCACCGTACTGGCACAAACCAGACACACAGATCAATGGAACAGAACAGAGAACCCAGAAATAAATCCACATACATATAGTCAATTAGTCTACAGTGAAGGAGGCAGAAAATACAAAGGGGAAGAGACAGTTCCTTCAACAAGTAGTGCTGGGAAAACTGGATAGCTACATGCAAAAGAACAAAACTAGAACATTTTCTCATACCATGTACACAAGTAAACTTAAGAAAACACAAGCAGTAATAAGCTCCTTGACATCAGCCTTTGCAATATTTTTTTGATCTGTCTCCTCAGGCAAGGGCCACAGAAGCAAAAATAAGCAAACGGGACCTCATCAAACTAAAAGGCTTTTGCAGTGAAGGAAACCATCAAAGGCAGCCTACTGAATGGGAGAAGATATTTGCAAACAGTATGTCTGATGAAGACATAAAAGAACTCATTCAACTCAACATCAAAACCCTCCATCCCCAATTAAAAAATGGCCTTGATCCTGTATGCTGCATAGCACAGCTAAGGAAAAAACAAACAAACAAACATATATTAGAGGACTGATTAAATAAAATATGGTATATTCATATATTGTAAAATTCTGCAGTCATTATTAATTATGCTGGGATTCTTGAAAGACAGAAGCATTGGTAGCATTTTTTGAAATGTCCCGAATATCCCCATAAAAACAAAAACTAAAACAGCAAATTCAAATACCTATGGACAACACCTACCCAAAAAAAAATAAATAACACAACACCCTAAGAAAACCCAAATACAAACTGTAAGACCTGTAAGGTATCAGCATCTGTGGAGGAGGATACAATAGGGCATCTGATTGACCTAAAAACCTCACAATAGGTAACTAGCTCTTCATGGAAATCTAGGACAGTGAATTTGAGAAAGGCAGCCGGGAAATGGAAGGTGTTTCGCACATTTCAGTACTGGGTGAATGCACTGGGTCTGCAACAAGATATGAAGGACTGGAGTAGTGTGACCCTGTGAGCTCTCAAAAGTAACCAAGCAAAGCTCCCTTCCAGCACAAAGCCCCACATTAAGAAGAAAAAGCTGGGAAGAGAATCTAAATTGAGCAGCAGAGTAGAAACAGAAGATAAAGAAGGTTCAGATACAAATGGGAGAGGAACAGAACCAGGAGGAAAAAAAGCTTTCACTTTACAGACTCATCAGAAGAGGGAACTCTAGAACCATGAATTTAGATACACTACCTTAAACCATTTTTTATTTTAAAATTCAGGAAAACGAATTTCACATAAAAAGGAGCAAAAGCAAAGAACTGAATCCAAATCCTACACATAGTTATTATAAGAAAAAAGGAGAATACAGAATAGATCATAAAAGATTGGAAAGATTTACCTACAAAACTGATGAGAACTATGACTTTCTTTTTCAAATCAATTTTTGAATTGATTAAGAAGAATATAAATCAAAATAGAAAACCTAGAAATGGAGTGGCAATTAGAAATACATGAAAAAAAATTTTTTTCAGGGAATTCCCTAGTTGTCCAGTGGTTAGGACTGGGTCCTCTGACTGCTGTGGGCCTGGATTCAATCTCTGGTCAGGGAACTAAGATGTGACAAGTCATGCAGCATGCCCACTCCCAAATTTCTGAAACAAAGATTAAGCTAGAAAAGCAATAAACATACAGGTATATTATGAAAAAAAAAGATAAAAAGAGAAGTTTTAAAAATCAAAGGAAATTGAGATACTAAGTAACTGAAAGAAAATAACAAATATGAAAGAAAGGTAAAGCTCCACCATGCTTATAATAGGCATTTCCAAAGAAGAAAATCAAAGCAAGAGAAGAGAATATTAAGAACTTTAATTAAAGAAAACTTTCCTGAAAGTTTTAAAGAACTGTTTCTAAAATAACATTATACAAGGGTATACTGCATCCCTGAAATAACTGACCATCAACACCAAGACACATTCTAGTAAAATTACTGGACTGAAAAAATATTTTAGGCATAGAGGTAAAAAGATCAAGTCACATATCAATGGGAAAAAATAAGACTGAGTCTTCAGGGTTTATCACAGTAACATCTTATGCCAGAGGTAAGAAACTCAAGAAAATATCTGCTCAGGATGTTATATCCAGCCAAATGATTTTCAATAATGTTCACAACTGTTTTCAACATGAAAAAATTTAGGGAATATTGTTTGCAAGGGCCTTTTCCCTGAAGAATTTACTAGAGAATGAGTTTTAGATATCCAAAATAATGAGTGAGAGAGGGGAAGAGAAGGAGAAGGGAGAGATGAAGTAGCCATTTTTCCATTAAAAGCGTGTAAGTCTGAACTAAAGACTGCAAAGCAGTGATATCATTGAGCTGTTGGACCAACCCTAATCTGCCTCTAAAATCTATGTTACAAAAGTCAAATCCTATGTTTTTTATTTAAAACTGGTACTGTAGAAGAGTAATATTTAATAACATGGAGAACTGTTTATGATATATTAAGTGAAAAGAACAAATTATAAAACAGCATGACCTCATTTTCTAAAGAGTTTAAGTATGTGAATATTAAACCAAAAAATCAATGGCAGTTTTCTTCACATGATACAATTAGGGTTGTTTCAATTTTTTTTTCTGGGTACTTTCCCATATTTTCTTCATCATTTCTGACATAGGAATAAAATCATGCCATAATAAAATCTCTTTGGTAATAAGGTCAAAACTGGATTAGAAAAGATGGAATTTTATGCTGAAACAGCTATTATTATAACTCTTTAACATATTCAGCAAAAATCTCCAAAATCAGAACTGTAATAAAAAAGAAAATAAAAGCACATTTTACTTTTGTAACATTTTCATATTTAGGAATGTCTGACTATGGATTTTTCTCTTTTGAATAGCCCAGTATTAAGATCATTTAGTTTGAAAGGAAAAAAATGAAAAAAAAAAAAATCCCTTAATTAATCTCAATTAGGTTACTGAATCCACCTACATATTTTACTTTATTGAACAGAAATGGGAATCAAAGGACCCATAAAAATTTTAAAGAAACACTTTTCTCAGTTTTAAAAATTATAAACTATGCTTTAAATTATAACTAAAGTAATATATATAGTCCGTGGAATTCTCCAGGTCAGAATACCAGAGTGGGTAGCCTTTCCCTTCTCCAAGGGATCTTCCCAACCCAGGGATCAAACCCAGGTCTCCCATACTGCAGGCAGATTCTTTACCAGCTGAGCCATGAGGGAGCTGGTAAAGAGCCTAAAAATTATAAACTATGTTTTAAATTATAACTAAAGTAATACATAGAAAGCATACCAATGAGCCAAAACCTAGGGTCCAAAAATGCTCATTTCGGACTTCCAAAACTCCATCCAAGGTAGATACCTAATCAAAAACATAGAAATAGGGTTTTTGTATTTGACATATCCAACACAACTCAGTCAAATTATGGATTTGCTCTACACCTAGGAATGACATGGTCAAACCCTGCATGAAGACACTCATTAGCCAAAAGAAGTGCCAGACCATTCACTCAAGATATCATTTCTTCTTGTTCCATACTGAGCCAGGGTGTTTTTTTTTTTTTTCCCCAGTTTCTTATCTGCACCAATCTCTCTAGAATTAGGTCTTTACTTCCCTCACCCACACCTTGTTCAACAGTGTGTAGTTCTTTTCATCTTGTTAGTATAGTATATGTTTATATCCAGTACTTGAGGTATCAGAATCTTTGTCTTCTCAATGATTTCTTCCTCTGGATTCTCTTTCAACACATTTCTGTACAACATAGGATGTTATTTGGATTTGAGCCAAAAAGAAATTCCAAGGACAGTGTGTAGCCCATTGGTACAGTGGCACAGACTCAGCAGCTGAGACAAGTGGTCAGCTACACTGATCAAAGTGGCCTCTGTGATAGTGACAATCAATAGTTTTAATTACTCTCAACAATCAAATAATTTGATTATCTTATTCCTTCATTAGTTAACAGGTGGAATTTTATAACAATACAAAATCAAAACCTACTATGTGGTGAAGCAATCACCATGTCAAAGTGGCCTCTGACTTAATCAAAATCCTAAGTTTGAATAGGCTTTGTGTGTGTGTGCGTGCTTAGTCTTGTTCGACTCTTTGCAACCCCATGGACTATAGCCTCCTCTGTCAAAGGAATTTCCTCAGCAAGAATGGAGTGGGTTGCCATATCCTCCTCCAGGGGATCTTCCTGACCCAGGGATCAAACCTGCATCTCCTGTGTCTCCTGTACTGGCAGTTGGATTCTTTACCACTGAGTCACCTGGGAAGCCCAGATTTGAATACAGAATCACAATTACCATCTACATTTATTTCAAGTGAATTTGGCTTCCAGACTGAGCAAGTGGTCAAATTTTTCTATTTTTGTCACTATGTTACATAAACTTCCCTAAAATTCTAGAAAGAGCCTGAAATTATTTGTACCCACTCTTTGTATTCTCTAATCATAAATTAAAATGATTTTATTTATTATTCCATCTTACCTCTCTGATAAGTTTGTCCAACTGACCAATAACATGGGGTGGTGTTGTCTGGGGGAAAAAAAATAAAATAGAACATGAATCTAGAGAGATAAAAAATTTTCCAACAGTGGTCCTGACAGTAAAAAAAAAAATGCATTTTATACCAGCCTTGGCTTTGTTTCACATGTGCCTTCACATGGTTTAGGAAAGAGAGGTTTCAACTGACTCACTCATCAAGCAACATCAGAAATCCATCCATGCTTATTTCTTATTTTGCAAAGAAGCTGCTATTTCTGTAACCAAATAAGCCTTAAAGGACCAACAAATCAACAAAAAAATCTTTAAGAAAGTAAAATTTTGTATAAGACATAGCACTAGTAAACTAATTGTTATTGTTGCTTCTCGAGAGGGAGATACAACCCATATGTTTTAGAGAAGACATGTGGGAAAGGCATAATGAGAAGTAGAGCCTATATATTCATCTAGTCTTGGGAAACCATCTTTCTAGTCAGGTGTTGTCTACAGGTGTTCCTATTGTTTCAATAAGGAGTGATTTTAAGTTTGAAATTTAGAAGTCTCACTAATTCAAGAATAGGAAATAAGAAAACAATCATAACTGGATTATATAATAGCCAAAATACATTTATCAGGGGAAAATAAGTATCTAAAGAGATTTTAATTAATATTGTTTTTACTTGAAATATTATTAAAGGCAAAGTTTCTCATTTATGCTTTTGTCTTATATATAAATATATGACGACTCATTTGTGCCTATTTTGTACACCAATATAACTTCAACTGGTTCTTACTGTACAAATTTCAGAGGTTACTGTTTGGCTTCATCTCCAACAGGACCCTCCTAAAAATTTCATAATCTGGCAGATGAACACGTTTATTTTTATAATCTGGTAAAAGAACATGGCTAATTCTAAGCATGCATACTGAAAGATGACCATTACCTGGAGTAACACTTTCCCACTGTACACGCTCATGGGATACATAGTGCCGAACGTCATCAGAGCAATGGCAATGGCTGACGCAGTGTCTACAGCAAAGTAATTACTAAAAAGAAAAAGCAATTCTAAATCTTAAATGTATCCTTCACTAGGCTTCTTACAATTTAATCCACCAAACTTTAATTATCTCAAGCAACAGGACTATTTTAACATAGCTGGCCACTACTGCAATGAGAGCATCTCAAAGGAAAAAAGAAAGTTTTCAGAATCCTTTCTTGCCAAAGTTGAAGGGAAAATAACTAATAATTATGTTAATTAGTGTGAAGAGAGATGATGAAGAAAAAAATATATTTCCCTACAATTTGTCAACTGTAAATATGTCGTATATATTTATCTGCTGCAACAAATAAAAACCTTTAACTAGTAATTTCTGATAAAGACCAATGGAATTCATCTGTGATTTTATCAATTTGCTGTAAACATGAACTTTCCAATAATTAGTATTAAAAAATGTCAAATTCCCCAGGAATTTCTTAAGATGAGATTCTTAAGAATCTGTTACAGTGAACACTGTGACTGAAGTACAATGGCTCATCAGCAGTTCACAGCTCTATTAACAAGAGAGACCAAAAATGCCAAAGGTTACAAGCTAATCATGTACTCTTTTTCACTTTTTCCTATCAGCTGGGAATAGAAACACAAATAAAGACATAGTTCCTGCCTTTGAAATGACAGGAAACACTCATGTGAAAAATACAAGAAATGACTTTGAGTACAAAGGAGAAGCCCTACAGGGTATCATGGCTGCACAAAGGAGTGAGTAGTGAGCCTACAGGGGTAGGATAATCCAGAAAGGCTAAATCAAAAAGAGGTGACATCTGAGCTGAGCCTTCAAAGATGGCCAAGATGAGGGGGACAGGACACTGTAGACAGTGACAGCAGCATGTGCAAGGGCATGAAAACCCTAACGCAGTGAAGAAACTATGAACAGTTAAGTACAGGCAGATGGATGGCTAGTAAGGTTGATAGAGGCTTCATCATACTAACAACTTTTAATTTTGTTAGGTATAGAAAGGAGAGGATTTTGAAACAGGAAAATATTATGTCTAGATTTGCAGCTTTTAGTGATCACATCCGCTGGATCATGGAAAAAGCAAGAGAGTTCCAGAAAAACGTCTATTTCTGCTTTATTGACTATGCCAAAACCTTTGACTGTGTGGATCACAATAAACTGTGGAAAATTCTGAAAGAGATGGGAATACCAGACCACCTGATCTGCCTCTTGAGAAATTTGTATGCAGGTCAGGAAGTAACAGTTAGAACTGGACATGGAACAACAGACTGGTTCCAAACAGGAAAAGGAGTACGTCAAGGCTGTATATCGTCACCCTGTTTATTTAACTTATATGCAGAGTACATCATAAGAAACGCTGGACTGGAAGAAACACAAACTAGAATCAAGGTTGCTGGGAGAAATATCAATCACCTCAGATATGCAGATGACACCACCCTTATGGCAGAAAGTGAAGAGGAACTAAAAAGCCTCTTGATGAAGGTGAAAGTCAAGAGTGAAAAAGTTGGCTTAAAGCTCAACATTCAGAAAACAAAGATCATGGCATCCGGTCCCATCACTTCATGGGAAATAGATGGGGAAACAGTGTCAGACTTTATTTTTCTGGGCTCCAAAATCACTGCAGATGGTGACTGCAGCCATGAAATTAAAAGATGCTTACTCCTTGGAAGGAAAGTTATGACCAAACCTAGATAGCATATTCAAAAGCAGAGACATTACTTTGCCAACAAAGGTTCGTCTAGTCAAGGCTACGGTTTTTCTTGTGGTCATGTATGGATGTGAGAGTTGGACTGTGAAGAAGGCTGAGCCCCGAAGAAATGATGCTTTTGAACTGTGGTGTTGGAGAAGACTCTTGAGAGTCCCTTGGACTGCAAGGAGATCCAACCAGTCCATTCTGAAGGAGATCAGCCCTGGGATTTCTTTGGAAGGAATGATGCTAAAGCTGAAACTCCGATAATTTGGCCACCTCATGCGAAGAGTTGACTCATTGGAAAAGACTCTGATGCTGGGAGGGATTGTGGGCAGGAGGAGAAGGGGACGACAGAGGATGAGATGGCTGGATGGCATCACTTGACTCGATGGACATGAGTCTGAGTGAACTCCGGGAGTTGGTGATGGACAGGGAGGCCTGGCGTGCTGCGGTTCATGGGGTCACAAAGAGTCGGACACGACTGAGCGACTGACTGATCTGATATGATCAGTAGCAAAATAGCAGGTAACTAAAGATGTATGAGAAGAAAAATTTTGAGATCAGGAGACTATTCTAATTAGGTCAAGGAAATGAAGATAAGGGCCTCAATTTAGGGAACAGAATGGGAAGAAGGGAAAGATAAAAAAGGAAAGATTAAACAAGAGTAGGAGATAAGACTATCATTTACAACAGCCAAGACATGGAAACAACCTACGTGCTTATTGACAGATAAATGGATAAAGAAAATGTGGCATATAGAAAGTGAAAGTGCAAGTTGCTCAGTTGTGCCCGACTCTCTGCAACCCCATGGACTATATAGTCCATGGAATTCTCCAGGCCAGAATACCAGAGTGGGTAGCCTTTGCCTTCTCCAGGGGATCTTCCCAACCCAGGAATCAAACCCTGGTCTCCTGCATTGCAGGCGGATTCTTTACCAGCTGAGCCACAAGGGAAGTCCAAGAATAATGGAGTGGATAGCCTATCCCTTCTCCAGAGGATCTTCCCGACCCAGGAATTGAATTGCGGTCTCCTGCATTGCAGGTGGATTCTTTACCAACTGAGCTATCAGGGAGGCCCCGTGTGGCATATATATATACACAAGTATGTACACTAGTGGAATATTATTCAGTCATAAGAAGGAAATCCTGCCATTTCTGACATGGATGGACCTTGAGGACATTATGCTAAGTGAAATAAGCCAGATACAAAAGGACAAATACGTATGATTTCATTTAAATCAAGTACTCAGAATACTTCATAGTGACCAAAAGTGGAATAGTGGTTGCCAGGGGCTGGAAGGAGGCCAAATTGGTAGAAGTTATTTAATGAGTACAGGTTCAGCTGGGGAAGATGAAAAAGTTCTGTAGATGAATCATGATGATGGTTGTACAACAAAGTGAATGCACCAAATGCCTGTGAAAATACTAAACTGTATGCTTGAAAATGGCTAAAATGGTAAATTTTATTTTACGTATGTTTTTTATGCAATTTAAGAGTGGAAAGCAGGGCTTTCCTGGTGGTTCAGAGGTAAAGAATCTGCCTGCCAACACAGGAGACACGGATTTGATCCCTGATTCAGGAAGATCCCACATGCTGCAGAAGAACTAAGACCATGCACCACAGCTACTGAGCCTATGTGCCGCAACTACTGAAGCCTGTGCGCCCTGGAGCCCGTGCTCCACGACAAGAGATGCCAATGCAGTGAGTAGCCTGAGCACCACAACCAGCCCCCACTCACAACCAGAGAAAAGCCTGCGAAGCAATAAAGACCCAGCACAGCCATACATAAATAAATTAAAATGAACACACAAAAAAGTAGAATGCAATGGAATAGATGGTGGCAGCAGTCAGTCTCACAGGAAATACAAAAAAAAAAAAAAGCAGTTTAGCGGATGGGGAAAACAGGTTCAGTCGAGGTGGACATGAACAGAAGATAGGCTTTGAGATATAGAGATCTGGGCTAGAAATAAAGTGAAGGAATCACACAAAGGTAGAAAATACAAACAATGGTATGTGATGTCCTAGGAGAGTAGGCAAAAGGGTAGGGAGTCAAAGAATAATGTCATAACATTAAACTTAAGCTTGCTAAAGACTATTTCTTAATAGGCTTGCTTTAAAAAAAAAATTGGTTCACATCTACTCCTCTTTCCTCATTCAGCAACAGTACCTATAATTTATGAGTCTCTTACTCTCCTCTTCTGTTTCACTCATCTGGCCAGCAGAAGGGAATTTAAATAGCTTTCCCATCTGCATTATAGATTGTAGTGAAGATTTCTTATTGAATCCAACCCCCCTTAATTTTTTCAGATGAAGACACTTGAGGACAAGACTTGACCAAAGTTGCACAGGTCATAAACATGCTATAAACTTAATCCGCATGCGTCCTAATGCCCTTAAAAATCAGACCCCAGGAATGGAAATCCACTTGAGAGCAATAAAAAATACTTACTTAATTTCAATTAGCATATAAGTAATACAAAGAGCAAATGCTCCAGCAAGATCAATCAAAACAAATGGATTCATTCGGGGAAGGAAGATACTGCTAAGTCCTGGAATAATTCCACACAAGCTATGAAAAAACAAACAAAGAGTACTCATTACCAAAACTTATGTAATAATAATGAAAACTGAATAAAAGATGACTTGCATTTTAGTATCATAAATCATTTAACAAAGAGGATTTGGGAACAAATCTCTCACTTGTAAAGTTCTCTTTTGTATCATCAATTAAAAAATAAGAAAAAGCCAAGGGAAAAGAAGAATCTAATCTGTGAGATTCATATAGTAACCTCAGCAACGAATAATGTTAAGTTCCCATAACAGATGTGTTTCCTGTGCATTCCTTTAACAATATGTATTTTATGAAACCCCAAACAGCTTACCTTCTACTAAGATCTGCAACATGCTCTTGAAGCCAACTCGTACTTGCAGCTTTAAAAAGAAAATACTTAAATTATTAAAATTACCAGAAATAATTATTAAATTACCAGAAATACTTGATTCTTAAATTTAAAAAATAAATTTCATGATGACTATGTAACAGTACAAAGGGATACATTATACCTAGAACTTTTTTCTTTTTTATGCCTTTAGGATATTAAATGAAAAGTAGTTTCAACTACAATACATAGCTGATCTGATGGAATCAATGAACTTACACATGTCATCGTTACTATTAATTTGAAGTTTTAAAGGCTTATTACACTGCAAAGCAAAGCTTCCTAACCAGTGTGTTGAAAATGAGTTGCAGGTCCACCAATTACTAACTCTCTTAGCTTTCAGAGAGACCAGGTATCTGGCTACATGCAGATGCCAGTCAGTGACTGACCCTGGACATGTAGCCTCCAGGTGCAAGCATACTCTTACATTTACTCCAGGGTGCTACAGAAATTCTCATTTATGTGCACCATGATGTAGAAAAGATTGGCAAGCCATATAAACAGTGGCCTAGAACAGCAGTTAAAGCAGACTCTGATGCCAGGATACTTGGCTTCAACCTCAACCCTGCCCTTGACTAGATATATAGCCTGAGACAAGTGACTGAATCTCTCAGTGCCTCAGTGTAAAGTGGGGAGAATAAAACGATTTACCTTATATGGTTATAGGAAGAATTAAATGGGCTCTGTGTAAAGTACTGAGCACACTGCCTGGCAGAAAGTGCTTTAATATTTTTTTTCACTCAAATTTCAACTCATGTTGTAAATCTTGATATTTCTGCGAACTTTCATTTCCAGCTAATAAAAATACAAACTGGATGATTTTTCTGGAAATAAACTTGGCAATATATATCAAACACTTATAATTTTTTCTCTGAGAAGATTAGAAACGCATACAAGAAATTTGATAGAAAAAAGGTGGTTATAGTTAAAAGGAAAAGTTGAAAATGTACATTAGACTAATTTTTTTAAATATTCATGACAAAATGTTATGCAAGCATTCAAAAATTATTTTTCAAAGATTATTTAATGACAGGCAATATTCAAGACATAAAGTTAAGTGAAAAAAGCCAAGCATATAATTTTTAACTGATACAATTCTAAGTATGTAAAAAAACATACATATGTGCACAGAAAAAAAAATAAAGGAACAAAACAGAAATGTTAATAGATGTTATCTCTGGCTCATGAGATTACCAGTACTGTTTCCTTCTTGTATCTTTCTGCTTTTCAGGGAAACATAGTTTGTAAATCTTTGTACCTTCTTAAAATTTCAAGAATGAGCATAATAGTATTTTAATAAAGTTTTTTCAAAATAATTCTGATGATCATAAATATCATTATTTAATTTTCCAGTTTATGCAGTAATTCTTAAACTCTAATTCATACAAATAAATTCATACTTCATGACACTTAGGAAGTTGTTTAAGCTTGAATGGGTATTTCAGAAAGCTTTCTTCCCCTGGTTATCTTGGTATTCAAGTCAGTGAGACTTAAAAAGACCTTCCCCTATTTTTCCTTCAAAGTGCAGGTGTGTGTACACAGCCCGCTTTTGTTTTTATCTCAGTGTAAAGTGAGGTAAAACTCCTCCAGCCATCCAACAGCGGTTAACCTGGTGTGGGGGAGTAGGACTCCAAAACACTGAAATTAGTGAAAAATGTCAATACTTTAGACCACTAAAATGAAAATTCTACCTGAATTTTTAGACTTGAAAGTAAAAGAATTTATCAAAAGGACTAAAATTTGGATACTTTCAAATATATGCCCACCCATCATCGCCCCAGAGAGTTCCTGGGAATGAAGTTAATTAACAAAATATAATTATTTGCAATGAGCACATCAACTATATGTACGCTGATGCTTCTAAAATGCATTCTTAGGTAGTTTATACACTTAAAATTTCATTCATGTTATCTGGTAAATGTAATTTTTTATCTCATGTAATTTAATTGTCAGTTCTGCTTGTTTTTAAGGAATATGTTATTTTAAAACTTAAAAGTTAGATTCTATTTCTTAATTTTCTGCTTTATAAGTTTCTGAAGACTTTAGAACTTTAGGGGGAGGTAGTTCTCTCTTTCCCTCAGGATACACTTTCTCATTGATTTATGAATCAATGAAACAAACAAAAGATTTGTTGCTATCAGAAATTAATTGGATTTTTATTAATGGTAAACAAAAACATACCTTCAGAAACATAAGCAAAAGGTTTATTCCGAATTGAAAGCATTGTGAACAGGTTGAAGGAAAGAGCCACAAAAGTACCAACTAATAATCTTCCCCTAAAAAGAATAACACTCATTGTTACTTTTTTCTTGGTAATATTAATATATAATTTCAGCATGTAGCGTGACTAGGAGATGAGGGAGCAGAGTGGTCTGCTTCAGTATTTGCAGTCAGAATTTGAACTTGGTTTCTAGCTTTATGACCCATGTTCTGCATATGGTTGCTCCATCTTACATGGGATCCCCACCCCTCCAAAAAAGACCCTTAGCATTAACAATATCTTCTTACAGGTAATTGCTATTATAAATCTTTAGAAATGCTACAGATATTTGGTTTATAGTCTGCTGGCTAAGTCAAACTGTCCTGAATGAAACTGATCAGAACAGATCCACACAGTTAGCATCTTTGTTGCAGCTAATAACACTTCCATCTCTTCTAGAGATGCTACTAAAAAATTTGGGGGATCTAAATTATAGACGACAAGACAGGGCTGGTTTAGCATGTTCGCCTGGATTTGGAAATACTGAGGGACCCGACATCAAAGTAGAGAGGCCTTTTTGTTCCGTATAAAAACGTAGGGGCTTGGGAACAGTTAAGGGTGAAAAGAAGGAGTCTTGGGACTTGGGGATTTTGCTTGTGAAATATATATTACCACACTCTGAACTCTAGTATGGGCCAAAGTAATCATTATTTCATATTATTTTTTTTCATAATTTTCATAATTTTCATAATTCCCAATTAATCACTAGGAATCAAACTTAATAGTATATTGTATGTCAAAAGTAGAATCTTACGTGTGTATCTCGGGCTGCTCCAAAAAGCGTTCTGCGCTAAAAGAAAGAAATAATGTTAATGTATTAAAGAATTAAGTTAAAAAACTTTATTAAATACATAATTAATCTAATAAATTCACAAAACTTTTAAATATGACCTGTTGATTACTAGTAGTGATGAGACAAGCAGACCCACAAGTTATCCTCAAGGTGCAATGTCCAATCCTTCTCTAACAAACCTGAATATGTCTGACTGAATCCCTTCCTTTTATTCACATCTACTTATGACTGGATTTAGTAGTATCAAAGGTAATAAAAGAAGGGTATAAAGAGGGAGAAAAGTCTGAAACATGAAGAAATTGTACTATCAAATCTCCAGCATTGTTCATATTAATTTGTATACCCTTTTAACCAGAATGTCTCACTGGATTCTTTCATATTTCCAAAGGTAGCACAGGTAGAATTTGCAGTGACAGAAACATCATATACAAATGTACCTTTCTTTTAAAATAAAGAGAGCTCCCAACTGTGCCAAGACTGTGGAGGCAAATACAGCCAGGACTTCTAATCTTTCAAATCTGAAATTGGAAAATTAATTAAATTAGCATAATTTTTTCAATTCACAAACTAGCATCTGTAAAACACATCACTCACTCACTACAAGTGTAACTACTATAAGCCAAACACTGTTTAAAAAAATCTAGTTTCTAGAATGATAATAAACAGTGAATATCTTAGATTTTAGAAAGAGTACCTATTTATAAAACATATATTCTTTATGGCTTTTTTTCTCTAGAAATATTCATTATCATAATAACAGCTAACACTTAATTGACCCATCTTATGTTAGACACCCAGTCAAAGTACTTAACACATTATCTCATCTAAATCCTTATGAGGGGTGATTCTATCCCTCTTTAAAAAAATAAATAAGTAAGAGATAAGGATCTTGAAGCCCAAGAGTAAGAGTAACTGTTTAGTCATATAGCTAGCAAGTGGAGGAGTCAGATTTCCAAACTCAGACACTCTGGCTCTAGTGTTCATGACTTTAATCACTACGATAAAGAGGAGAGTGAAAAAGTTGACTTAAAGCTCAACATTAAGAAAACTAAGATCATGGCATTCAGTCTCATCACTTCATGGGAAACAGATGGGGAAACAGTGGAAACAGTGTCAGACTTTATTTTTCTGGGCTCCAAAATCACTGCAGATGGTGATTGCAGCCATGAAATTAAAAGACGCTTACTCCTTGGAAGGAAAGTTATGACCAACCTAGACAGCATATTCAAAAGCAGAGACATTACTTTGCCAACAACAAAGGTCCATCTAGTCAAGGCTATGGTTTTTCCTGTGGTCGTGTATGGATGTGAGAGTTGGACTGTGAAGAAAGCTGAGCACCAAAGAATTGATGCTTTTGAACTGTGGTGCTGGAGAAGACTCTTGAGAGTCCCTTAGACTGCAAGGAGATCTAACCAGTCCATCCTAAAGGAGATCAGTCCTGGGTGTTCATTTGAAGAACTGATGTTGAAGCTGGAACTCCAATACTTTGGCCACCTGATGCGAACAGCTGACTCATTTGAAAAGACCCTGATGCTGGCAAAGATTGACGGCAGAAGGAGAAGGAGACGACAGAGGATGAGATGGTTGGATGACATCACCAACTCAATGGACATGGGTTTGGGTGACTCCGGGAGTTGGTGATGGACAGGAAGGCCTGGGGTGCTGCGGTTCATGGAGTCACAAAGAGTCAGACACGACTGAGTGACTGAACTGAACTGATACTGCCTGTCACATTTACATATGTCTTATTATCCCTAAACTATCAGCTGGAGGCCATGGACTGCTGTCTTATTTATCTTGGTTTTTACCACTATACACAGTTTAATGGCATTCAACATTTGTAGTATGTACGTACACTAAAATTTCTCAAGGAAATAACTATGTTCAGAAAAGATAATAAATAATTAAGGATGTTCATCACATTACTTTTTTTCTCCTCAAATCAGCTGGTTTAATTCCAGGAGGTACAAAATTCAGGAAATAATAAAATAATTAAGGACATACATCACGTTGCTATTGGTAATGGAAAAATGTTGGAATCAACAAAAGACCATTATGTATTACTAAAAATATAACAAATGTATTTACTGACATGAAAGGAAATAAATGAAGAAAAGTAGGTTATAGGAGGGTATGGAAAAAACAGTATGTAAATGCAGCAATGTTATCTGTAGATATTGATAAGTTGATACTAAAGTGCACATAGAAATGCAAAAGGTGAAGGAAAGCAAAGGTCTAAAGAACAAAGTAGGAAGATTTCCACTACAGTATTCCACTGCAAGATTTCAAACTACAGTAATTAACACAGTACAGAACCGATGCAAAGACAGACAAATACACTTTGAAGAGAAAGGAGAATCTAGAAACAGACCAACATATACAGTTACTTGATTAATGAAAAAGTAGCACATAAAAGCAATAAAAAAGAAGAAACTTGATTCAATTAATGTTTTATCAAATTGAATAGCTGTATAGAAACCAATGTGCCTTGACCTCTACTTCAAACCATATACAAAAAGCAAATTCTAGTTTGATTGTTAAGCCTATATGTGAAAGGTCAAATTGTAAAACTCCTAATGACAGCGAAGAGTATCTCATGATCTTGGGCCAAGATTTCTTGACAAGTACACAGAAAGTACTAACCATAAAGGAAAAGACTGATCAACTGAATTTATCATTGAAATTAAAAACATTCCATGCATCAGAAGATAGCTTTAAGAGAATGAAAGAGAAAGAACTCCTATGGATCAATAAGAAAAAATAAGCAACCCAATATAAAAATGGATAAAACACTTTAACAAGCATTTCAGAAAAGAGGTAATCTGAATGGCTAATAAACATAAGAAAAAGTGCTCAAATACTCATCAAGAAAATAACTTAAACCTACAATGAGATACCACTGCACATCCTAGAATGGCTTTTAAAAAAAAGGCAATACCAACAGTTGGTAAGGACCTGAAGCAACTAGAACTCAGATATACTGCCAGTAGAAATGCAAAACCACTCTGGAGAACTGCTTGGAATTATCCTATCTTCTAATGACAAATATATGCAAGTCCTATGACAGTAATTTCACTCAAAGACATATGCCCAACATAAATGAGCACACATGTATACCAAAAGAAAAGTACAAAATGAGCATATGTAGTTTTATTCATAATAACAAAAAGGTAAACATTATCTAAATTTCTTTCAATAGTTGAACATATAAACGTATATTGGCATATTGGAATATTAGAGCAAAGAACAAGAATGAATTACTGCTATATGATGATACATATTACAATCCCATTTATATGATTTCAAAACTGGCAATAATAATCTGAAATGACAGCAATCAGAATACTGGTTACTTTTCTCGGCATTTGACTCAACCTTAAGTCATGAATGGAGGCTTTGGGGGAACTTATAATGGTTTATATCATGATCCAGATAGTAGTTATACAAGTATATTTATCTGTTAAAATTCATCAAACTGTACAAGGATATAAGAAAAGAATAAGATAACAGTCCATGCTACCAAGAAATTTATATTTAAAGGGGGAGACAAAAAAACAAATAACTGATAAGTTCTATACAGAGAATTATAGTAGTCTGGTGTGTAATGTTAGTCACTCAGTCGTGTCCGACTGTTTGCAACCCCATGGACTGGGTTGCAGCCTGCCAGGCTCCTCTGTCCATGGAATTCTCCAGGCAAGAAGACTGGGAGTGGCTTGCCATTCCCTTTTCTAGGGGATCTTCCCAACCTAGGGAATGAACCTGGGTGTCCTGCATTGCAGGCAGAATTTTTACCGTCTGAGCCACCAGGGAAGTCCAGTCTGATGTGACAAAAGACTAACTAGGTGATCTATTTCAGAATTCATTGTAGACTGCGCCCAGTCACTTAATGATATTAGCACTTGGTAATATTAAGACTGGAATAACAAAACTGGGCTTATCTTGAAAGAATCAGGTGAAGAGCATCTCAAGGAGAGAGAATAGTCTGTATAAAGATCCTAAAGCAAGAATAAGTTATATTCAAATTATAGACACAAAGACAGAGTGCATGACAGTGGTAACTTGAAAAGAAGTAGGTTGGGTCTAAGTCATACACAGCCTTTATAAACAAGGGAAAGGAGTCAGGATTTTACTCTCAATGTGATAGGAAACAACTGGATGGTTTTAAGGAGTAGAATGATAGCATGATTTAGGCTTAAAAAAAACAAACAAACACTGGTTGCTACACAAAGAATGGACTCCAAGGGTTGGGAAAAGCAAAGTATGCAGACTAGTTAGGATTAGGATGCAGGATGTTGCTGAAGGCAAGAAATGAAGGTAGCTTGGTTAGGATGGTAGTACTGGAGATAGAAATGGGGGTGGAGGCAGATTCTGGATGTGTTTGTAAGTTATCCTGACATAACCTCCTGATGGATAAATATGGGTGATGAGAGAATAATCGAGGATTTTGCCTGAGCAACTAAGTGGCTGTGTATTTACTAAGATGGGAAAAACTACAAAGGAACAGATGTTGGGGAAAGAAAACAAAACAGGAAATTTAGCTTGAATTTAAGACATCAATTAGGCACCCATGTGAAGTTGGCATGAAGGGAACACTGACATGAGATAAATCTCAGTGCTACAGAACTGAAATTTTGGAATTATCAGATATAGATGATACTTCAAGCCATGCAACTGACTGTAATTATATTTAATTGCTCTCTCGTTTCCTATTCTCTAAGCAATGAGACCAAAATGGGAGCTGTCATGTCTTTATTAAACCTTGTATCCTGGCCACAGGAGCTGAACTAAAAAGACTAACATCTATACCAAGGCGGAAAAACCAACAGCTCTTTCTCATTAATTTTCAGAACCAGAGCTGGGGAAGAGTCCTTTCCTGTCTAGGAGGAAGGTAAGAATGTTCCAAGTCTTGCTAGAAGTTATCATTCCAGCAGAGTGGAGAAAAATGGTCTGAGAAACCGAACCTGACATGCAGAGAAAAGCAGGCCACTGAGGTAAGAGAAAGACAATGTCCTGAGTGTCCCTGTGCCAGCTTACCTCAGTCTTCCCACACAAGTATATTATCATTTTCCCACCAAATTAGTTTGAATTGGATTTCTGTCACCACCAAAAGCCTGACTCAAGAGTTAAGATTTCCATATACAGATATGTATTCTCTACAAATGGTTATCATAGTAACAGTCCAACTCTATTAAATTTCAGTGACACACAAATATTTTCATTTTGCATTAAAATTTCATGTTCACTCTGTCTTATTATTTAAGTAAATAAAACCTGATTTTGTTCAAAAGAATATAATCCCAATGAATGGTATGGAAAAGAAAGTTTAAGTTTGGTTCAAGAGTTTCTTCACCAAGGTTAAATTTTTCTTTCTAGTTCTTTCCTTGAATCTGAAAGGAATTCATTTCTTTTCCTAATATAATAAAAACATCCGGGACTTCCCTGGTAGTTCAGTGGCTAAGACTCTGCACCCCCAATGCAGGTGCCCTGAGTTCGATCCCTGGTCAGGAAACTAGATCCCACATACTACAACTAGGACTTGGCCCAGTGAAATAAATGAATAAATATTAAAAAAAAATCCTCTGATGTAAAAGATTATTTTCCAGCTTTCAGCAATTTCTAAACTATAGACACAGAAATCTCAAAATCTTTGTCAGTTTGTTGCTATCACAAATCTAGTCTTATGGGAAAAATATACCTCTACCACTGCATTAACGTTAAAGTGTATCCCACTTACTTTAACATCTAGAAGATACATACACAAAAATCCTTTGTACTTTCTCTAACTGAAATAAGAAATTACCAAAGACCTTAAAATGAACATTTTATGTTAAGATTTGTTTTGTAAAATAGCAAAGAACCTAATGTGAACATTTTACTTTAATATGATTTAAATTTAATCATCTATATTTCTTATCTAGAATCCTCTTAGAAGATGCTTTTTAAAATCTAATTTTACTATTTATCATTATCACACTAAACAGGCAATACTTATTTTCTACAAATATTCAAGCTAGCTCTTTAGTAGTTTAACTACTAATTTTAATAGCAATAAGTTAGCAGAAAATAAAGTAAATTGAACTTACCCAAATGAATAGGCAGGGCTAGGTTTCCTCATCATCACCCAGTAACTTACTAAACAAGTTATCAAACTAAGTAAAAAGGCAAATAAATACAGCATTAGAACAAGAGCTAGAAGACATACAAAAAGAAATTTGGTTTTCAGAATACCTAAGTTGCTAAAAGTAACAGTGTTCACAGGCTAACAACAAATTATTCTAATGATTTATAATCTAATCACAATAAACACCCTAACATGTGAGTTTTAACATGGGGAGAAACAGAAGAAGTTATGATATACCATTAAGACAGTTAAATAGAATACTTTAAACTCATATTTTCTCTACTCAGTAAGTTATCCACCCTAAATGGTTTCCATAACTGAGCCTGCAAAAAATAACATAGTAATAATTAAGAATATTTACTTGGTTCTAGGCATAAACTGGAGAAGGAAATGGCAACCCACTCCAGTGTTCTTGCCTGGAGAATCCCATGGACGGAGAAGCCTGGTAGGCTGCAGTCTATGGGGTCACACAGAGTCGGACACGACTGAAGTGACTTAGTAGTAGTAGCAGGCATAAACATTTCAACTTTGATAAACTTTATTTAATCTATGTTAAAAGTTAAACTAAATATTAATAACACCTTGACAATATTCTAGATGAGGTAAAGTTATGGTTGCTTTCCAGGTATAGTGGAAATTCACTCTAAGACAATTTACTACAGTGTGAAATTCAGGTAACAACTATCTGTTTTAGATCCATCAAGAAGATTTAGTTATGTGACTGATGAAAAGACATCCTATAACACACCTATGGCACAGATATTGGAGACATCATTGTCCAAGCACTTTGTAATCTTTATTGGAAACATGGGGCTTCCCTGGTGGCTCCGACGGTAAAGAATCTGCCTACAATGCGGGAGACCTGGGTTTTATCTCTGGGTTGGGAAAATCCTCTGGAGAAGGGCATGGTAACCCACTCCAGTATTCTTGCCTGGAGAATCCCATGGACAGAGGAGCCTGGCAGGCTACAGTCCATGGGTCTCAAAGAGTCAGACACCACTGAGTGACTAAGCACACACACACTGGAAATAAGAAAGGTCCCCAAAAGCAGGAGCCGACAGGTTGTCTCTCGATCTCACAATCACATACTTGCTTTGCAGTTATTAATACCCCTCATTTCTTTTCCCATCTACACAGTTCCAGTGGGAACTGGTATGCTCTTACATGTTCCTGCTCCCTAGCAGGAACCTATAGCTGACTCATCTATAGGTAGGCAACTGACCTAACGTCTGGGTATTTTTCTGTTGCTATGTAAATGGGATATCTTCTTCCAGCATATCTTCTAATTGTTTTTATTTGTATACATGATCCATGTTGATAATTTTACTTATTTCACAGATTGCTGCTACTATTGCTAAGTCGCTTCAGCTGTGTCCGACTTTGTGCGACCCCATAGACAGCAGCCCACCAGGCTTCCCCGTCCCTGGGATTCTCCAGGCAAGAACACTGGAGTGGGTTTCCATTTCCTTCTCCAATTTCACAGATTACTTTCCTTTAATTAAAGAAAAGTTCATAAATTCAGTGCAATAAACTCTTCTTTTATTTTTACTGTTTTATTCCAAATAGGACATTTATACAGAAATGTGCATGAAGCACATATGTACATTTTAACAAATAGAAAAAAAAAACCACCCATGTAACCACAAATTAAGGTCAGAAGTAAAACAATGGGGAAGTTTTCTGGACATCTCTTTCTTTTTTTTTTTAAATGAAGTATAGTTGATTGACAAATTCTATATAAGCTTTAAAACATTAAGGAGAGTTTTTAAAACTTACCTAAAAAGATCAAAAATGGTCAGGTAAGTATAGGCAGTTAAAGCTGCAAAACAACAGAAAGACTGATTAAAATGTTACTGAATCCATGGTTAGGAAATACAACAAATAATGGTACATAAAAATATAAGAGGTTTTTAAAAACACAAGAAAGATATTAAGAGGTTTTACCTTTTAAGAAAAACTCAATAAACCTCAAAATCTTATTTATACACTACATAAATTGAAGAACTAATCTATCACTAAAAATACCTCACAAAGATACATGCACCCAGTGTTCACAGCAGCACTAGTTACAGCAGCCAAGACATGGACGCAACCCAAGGGGCCATCAACAGACACACAGGCAGGAAGGAGGATTCCTCATCCATAAAAAGGAGTGCATCTGCCATTTGCAGCAACACAGATAACCCCTAGAGTATATTCTGCTTGGGGAAATAAGCCAGAGAAAGACAAATACTATATGGTATCACTTATATATGAAATCTAAAAAATAAAACAAACAAATGTATTAATCTATAGCTTCCTCACCAAGGGAAGTCCCTATAGTAATTTTGAGTGGAGTATAATCTATAAAAATACTGAATCACTATGCTGTACACCTGAAACTAATAACATAAATCAACTATACCTCAATTAAAAAATAAAAAGAAACCTCTGTTTTTCAAATAGATTTAAATCTTTTGAAAAAGCTCATTTTAAATAATGCCTAACAATTGAACCAAATTTTATAGTTTACAAGGTACTTTTGAGGGATTTACCTGGCAGTCTAGTGGTTAAGACTCTGCACTGCCACTGCAGGGAGCAGGGGATCAATCCCTGGTTGGAGAATTAATATCCCACATGCCAAGCGACAGGGCCAAAACAGAATATAACAAGGTACTTTTGGAATAGATTCCCTCATTTAAATCTTTCAAGTTGTATTTCAGAATAATATATTCCATGTTAAGGAAGACATACCTTTATTTAAGATGAGAACAATAAAAGTGAAATTAATAATTAACTATAAAAATAAGAACAGTGACATACCTATACTATTAGTGGAACTGCACCACATTAGCAGGAAGCCAGTACATGTTAAGTTTATTGCACCAAAGAGCAGTATCTTCCAGGACTGTGAAAAGGAAAATCATTCTTACTTATACAACACCGATAAACTTCTTTGGGTCCACTCAAGTTTGAGGATTCATACTCTAATATTCAAAGGAATAAGCACAACCTGTTTTAAAAAACTGAAGGGTTACAGTTTCTAAAACTTCCCAAAAAATTCATCAACCAAGTTATTATCACAATATATAAACCTAAAAAAATTCGAGAAGGGGAATTATTCAAGAGAAAATAAATTCTGACATATAAATTCTCAAATAGTTGAGAAAATAAGATGACATTTGAATATAATTTTGACTCTATAAACATATATATGGAGACAATGATAAAACAAATGGGGCAAAATATAAAGCAACTGATGCATCTGAATAAAGGGTATAAGGGAATTCGTTACACTAATCTGAAAACTTTTCTATAAGCTTGCAATTACATCAAAATAAAGTTACCCTGCCCATCCACCCACCAAAAACAGAACAATGCTTGGTTATTTACCAAATAGGTCATAAGAAACAGGACTGCTAAAAAAAGGAGATTACCACAGTTTAGAAGTTCATAGAAAAGGGAGGATTTGAGATATACCTTGAAACAGCTATGGTTTTTCCAGTGGTCATGTATGGATATGAGAGTTGGACTGTGAAGAAAGCTGAGCGCCAAAGAATTGATGCTTTTGAACTGTGGTGTTGGAGAAGACTCTTGAGAGTCCCTTGGACTGCAAGGAGATCCAACCAGTCCATTCTGAAGGAGATCAGCCCGGGGATTTCTTTGGAAGGAATGATACTAAAGCTGAAACTCCAGTACTTTGGCCACCTCATGCGAAGAGTTGACTCATTGGAAAAGACTCTGATGCTGGGAGGGATTGTGGGCAGGAGGAGAAGGGGACGACAGAGGATGAGATGGCTGGATGGCATCACCGACTCAATGGACATGAGTTTGAATGAATTCCGGGAGATGGTGATGGACCGGGAGGCCTGGCATGCTGCGATTCATGGAGTCTCAAAGAGTCGGACACGACTGAGCGACTGAACTGATCTGAAACAGCTTGGATTTAGTCAGAGGAAGGAAGAATAGCATTCTAAAAATTAAGGAAGACGAGATCAAGTGAAGTGTTTTTTACTTTGTTCTGCTCCAATCCCTACATAGGGAGACCAACACTTGTTTCAAAGTATAGATGAAATAGTGGAAAGGTTGTTATTTGGAAATGTTAAGTTTAAACATATAATTTATATTTATATATTTAAATAGATAAGGTCAAATAAGGTATGGGAAAGGTATGGGATAGGATGGTTTTATAATACAGATGAAAGCTGTAGGTCTAGAAAGGAAGACCACCACCAGAAGTGAGAAGGATAAGAAGGTAACTCAAGAGACAGAAATCATAAGGCAGAAAGAAGTGACAGTCATGGAGCACAGAGGTAACAGGCTATAAATCTAAGGAAGAAACAAGCCATTTCCTAAAACTAAGGCATATGGTAAAGTAGGACTGGACACTTAAATACAGAAAAAATCTTCACAATAGCTGTTATGGTGAATACGTTACTGAAGCATCAAAAAGAAGAACAATAATTCCCAGCATAAATTTATGGGAGACACCATTCTCGAACTTCCTCCTCAAGGAGGAGCAAAACCAGAAGAGCAGGTGACATGCGGATGTTAGAAACTTGAGAACTGATACGACAGGTTAACAGGACGAGGGACTGTATGCCCAATGAGGACATGACTGGACAAGGGGCCTAGTCAGGACAGGGATTCAGTAACAGTCAGAAAAGGCAGATAAAGCATGTAATACATGCCATTCTCATGCCAAATCAAGCTGTTAATCAAACATTTGAGTATCTATTTTGTACCAGATAGCATTTGAGGCACTGGAGATACAGCAGTGAATGAAACATGGACCTTGTAATCCAGGTGGGGTGACAGACAAGAAGCAAATATAGGAAGTCAGGTGGTGGTAAGTGCTAGAAAGAAAAAATAAAGCATAGTAAGAACACAGTAATGGAAGATACTAAAGAGCTGCTCATCTAGATAGGGTGGTCAGAAAAGAACTCTCTGATAAGCTGACATGTGCCCAGAAATCTGAAAGAGGTGAAGATGCTAAGCATCCAGACATCTCAGAGAGAAAACGGAAACCACAGTGCAAATACTTTGAGATAAAAGAGGGGCTGAGGACAGCTAGACAGGAGAGGTGAGAGGAGTCTGGGGCTACATTAAGCAGTGTCATGTATGCCAGGAAAAGAACTGGGATGTATTCCAGATGAGATGAAGCAGTGACTTAGCTTTCATTTTAAAAAGCTCATTCAGCTTCTCAACCTGGAATATGCTGCACAGGGGCATGGATGGAAGTAGGAAGACCATTAGAATGTGCTTGCAATAAACCATGTGGGGAATGATGGGAGCTTTGAAGGTGGCTGTTAGAAGAGTCAGCTTCTGTCCTACTAACGAGGACAGAGCTGGCAATTACTTATAAAACAGCTGTGAGGAGTGAAGGAAAGAGAGGGGTAAAGGTGACTCCAAGGTTTCTGGCCTGAGCCATTTGGTGAAGAAGTGATAGAAAATCAAAGTTCGGGTTTGATCTTACTAAATTTGAGATGGCTATTAGATATTTGGGTGAAAATGTTGAGAAGGCCATTATATATAGGAATTGGAGGTAGGGAAGAAGGTAGAGGCTGAGATATAAATACGGGGTCATCAGCATATGGTAGTGAAAGTCTCACCAAGACAGAATGAGGCAAACAAGAGAGGCCAGAGTTCTCTAAGTCCTGGGCACTCCAAACTCAGAAGTCAGAAAGATGGGAGGCGAGTAACAAAGGAGACTAAAAAATAAAGACTAAGAAGTAAGTGGGCCCCCCCAGGTGGCACTAGTGGTAAAGAACCCACCTGCCAAAGCAGGAGACATAAGAGATGTGGGTTCGAACCCTGGGTCAGGAAGATCCCCTGGAGGAGAGCACAGCAACCCACTCCAGTACTCTTGCTTAGGGAATCCCATGGATAGAGGAGCCTGGCAGGCAACAGTCCATGGGGTCACAAAGAGTCGGACATGACTGAGTGACTAATACTTTCACGCTTTCAAGTAAGTAGGAGGAAAATCAAGGGTGGCAGTTCAGAGTCCAAGTGAATAAAATGCTTTAAGGAGGAAGACTGATTCAAATGCCACTGAAGGCCAAATAAGATGGGAAATGAGGATGACCATTGCTTTTGGCAACACAGAGGTTATTAGGTACTTGTAAAAGCAGTTTCTGTGGATAAGTGGGGACCAGAGTTAGACTGGTTTTGCTTAACAGAAACAGTGAGAAGAGAAACTGAACAAAGAGAGTAAAGATAATTCTAAATAGTTTTGCTTCAAAAGCAAGCAGAGAAAGGAAGCAGCAGCTGAGAGTGGTATTTATGGCATGTAATTATGATGTGAAAAGGAGAAAGATTAAAGAAGGAACAACAATGCAAGAGAAGAAGGAATGGTTCTAGGAACCCTGGCTCTGAGTAAGGCAACAATGGAGGGATGGGCCTTATGGACCAGATCAGACAGTTCATTCAAAGAAATGGGAGGGAAGGCAGAGTGCCGGCAGATGTGCTAATGACAAGGTGCAGAAGTTTTCTCCTGATTGCTTCTTTTCCCTCAGAGAAACAGGAAGCCAGACCCAACAGGTTAGAGTGAGGATGAACAAGTTTTGGGGAGTTCGAGGATAGAAGTGAAAGAAAATGTCACTTAAGAACGTGGGAAATTGAATAAACTAGGAAGATACAGTATGGGCAGTGCAAATGGCATACTTGATCATGAATTTAAAGTGAGACCAGGGGCTTCCCTGGTGGACCAGTGGTTAAGACTCTGTGCTCCCACTGAAGGGGGCACAGGTTCAATCTCTGGTTGGGGAACTAAGATCCCACATGTGGCATGGCGTGGCAAAAAAAATAAAAAACAAAAACAAAGTAAGACCAGTCAGTACGGTTTTGTGTTTAAGGCTACACTCAGTTGCTTGCATGGGGTACAGAGTAGAGTGGACTTAATAAAGTTGAGGATTTGCCAATAAAGTATGATAGACAGAAGACGGAAACAAAGGGGTTGAAGGCATGTGCAAGAAAATGAAAATGATGGACCAGAGAATCTAAATTGATAAGCAAGCAATTGACAATAAGAGACGTGAAAAAACAGTGAAAACACAGCAGAGTCAATGAACTGGAGGTCCTGGTAAGAGAAGGGGACTGGAAAGACAAGAGACGGTGACTGATGAGTAAAATGCTTGTAACTGAGACAATGGGAAGATAGTTATTGTGAATGATAAAGTGTATGGCATGATCAGGCTTCCTTGGTGGCTCAGTGGTAAAGAATCTGCCTGCCAAGCAGGACTCGTGGGTTTGATCCCTGAGTCAGGAAGATTTCCTGGAGAAGGAAATGGCAATCCACTCCAGTATTTTTGCTTGGGAAATTTCTTGGACATAGGCATATAGTAGGCTTCACAGGGTCACAAAAGTGTCGGACATGACTTAGTAGCTGAACAGCAGCAGCAGCATGGTATGATCATAGGAGTGGGCAGTTGAGAGGAACACAGGACAAGATTTGTGGTGAGGAATTGAGAGGTAAGGATCTTTCATATGAAATATGCAATCACTAAGAACTAAGACAGGAGAAGTAATGAATAGCGATGAGCCAGGTGGATCTCTTCAGATTTAAATTATGATACAGGTTGTCTGTATAATCCAGGTGCTCCTGTATCAGTTTTGCTCCTACTACCTATTCTGTGGTGTACGGTGTTTCACTGAAGTGTGCTTAAAGAACTCCCTGCTTACTTCTGCAATAGAGTTGTTTTCCATCAACATCATAACTGTCTGTTCTCAAGAGAGCATCCTAAATGGACTAGATACATAAGTAGGTGAGTTAGTTTCCTACCCTTGGCTCTTGAACTTTAACATCTAGAGGTGACAATATTTCCAAATACTAGAATTACTGGCTTCTGATTATATCCCAAGGTTTTATAAACAGGAGATAAAAGGGTAAAAAACAAAGAAGTCTTTAGTATCACAAGACATGGTCAATATTATTGCTTCTGCTTATTATGTTACATAAAGCTAGCATTATTTAAAATTTTATTTTATACTTTTATTAAAAATGTGAGCAAGAGACACATAGTCACTACCCTCAAGGAACTTACAGTATAAATGAGACAGTAATGAGAACAATGAAAACAGAATAATAACTAGAAAGTCTACATTGGTGACCAAAATGGGTACCGATTATTTCTTTATAGTCTCAAAGTTTAACTTAATGAAAAAACTTGTTTTCTGCCTTACATTCAAAATGAGAAAACATGGCTTCAGACCACATCCACTTAATTTGTGAAAAAACTAACAACATAAGGCAATCACCAAACAATTTTTCTTCAAAACTCTTTAAAATCAGAAAAAAAACTAATAAAAGCTGAGTTTCCTCCCAGGCATAACAACTGTATACTAAAGTGCTGTGATTTTACATTAACAAATTACTTATCCAACAAAAAAAATAAAAACACTGTGATGAATTGAGAGTGATTTATATTTGTCTTAAAAATTACCTTTTTCAACTTTATAATATTGTTGATACAATAAATAAAATTAGGATTAAGAAATAAAAATAACTTACCCTTCGATCAGCTGCTACAAGTCTAAATTCCTGTAATAACTTGCCAAAAAAAGATCTTTGTGGTTTTCTAAAGAGATGAATTGTCCCCTTTAAAGTAAACAAAAAGTAGACAAATCAGCATTTAAGTACCTAAGCTTCTGCACTCCTGTGATATAGTAAATCACAACTAACATTTCTTGAATGCTTGATACACGACAAGCAATTATTCTAGACACCTTACATGTATTTATCTATTTAAGATTCACAATAACCTATGTGATGGAAATAATTTTTAGTAAACTAAGTACACTTAAAATTCAACATTCAGAAAATGAAGATCATGGCATCCGGTCCCATCACTTCATGGGAAATCGATGGGGAAACCTTGGAAACAGTGTCAGACTTCATTTTTTGGGGCTCCAAAATCACTGCAGATGGTGACTGCAGCCATGAAATTAAAAGATGCTTACTCCTTGGAAGGAAAGTTATGACCAACCTAGATAGCATATTCAAAAGCAGAGACATCACTTTACCAACAAAGGTCCGTCTAGTCAAGGCTATGGTTTTTCCAGTGGTCATGTATGGATGTGAGAGTTGGACTGTGAAGAAAGCTGAGCACCGAAGAATTGATGCTTTTGAACTGTGGTGTTGGAGAAGACTCTTGAGAATCCCTTGGACTGCAAGGAGATCTAACCAGTCCATTCTGAGGGAGATCAGCCCTGGGTGTTCTTTGGAAGGAATGATGCTAAAGCTGAAACTCCAGTACTTTGGCCACCTCATGCGAAGAGTTGACTCACTGGAAAAGACTCTGATGCTGGGAGGGATTGTGGGCAGGAGGAGAAGGGGACGACAGAGGATGAGATGGCTGGATGGCATCACTGACTCGATGGACGTGAGTCTCAGTGAACTCCGGGAGTTGGTGATGGACAGGGAGGCCTGGCGTGCTGCGATTCATGGGGTCGCAAAGAGTCGGACACGACTGAGCGACTGAACTGAACTGAAGTACATAGGCTAGTAACATCTGAGCAGGAATTCAAATCTAGGAGTTTTAGCTCAGGACCAAAACCTCTGCTGTAAAATAGATTGCCTAGGCAATTTTGAACCGGAAAAGCAGTTTCCAAGTAGCTCTAATTTCCAAGATATTATACCATTTACCTAATTAAAGCTTTATATATGAAAGGTTTGGCAAGTATTACTAGAATCAAACCTCTGAGTTTCTCTCTTAGGCATTCAAAGTATGTGACATCTATCTAGCTTCCAGGGTCCCTGCTAGTATGCAGTACGGTACTAGCAGAGAAAGAACACGGCAGTGGTGAGCACTGAGGGATTTGCCACTCAAGCTCAGGAAACAGTGTAAGAAAGCCTTATCATAAAGGAGCGCTCAACCACATATAGGAAATTATCCTGAAATTAAGGTAGTATCCAACATCAGTAGGAGAAAGTATGGGTTATTCAATAAACGGTATTTGGAAAAAGGCAAAGATGGGTCCTTACTATACTTCTCAATCTAAGTTTTCAAATATAAAACAATAGTACATTTGAAGAAACTCATGGATGTATAAGAAAGAAAACCCAAGAAAAATAAACTGAAGATCTTTGTTATTACAAAGGTAAAGTAATTGTTTCTAGAGAAAAAAATATCCTTCACAATTTTCAATGGGTCATACACAGTAACTTGACTACTAAGTGCCATGCACTTAAATATTTGGATTTCAACTTTAACAAAACATTTTCCTAGATGGTAAAGGCCACAATCACTATACCACTATACCATAATGAGGCATTTCTATCTCATTAAATTTGGCCAATTTGACTCAAACACTGGCTTTTCACAGACAACAGAGGAAATGGGAGTTAACAGATAAAAAATGTGAAGTTTCAGATCCAATACAAGCAGAAGTATGATTTGCCTACAGGCAAATACATTTAGAAACATCTCGGTAGCTATAAAATGATATATTCCATTTCTTTAAGTTTGACATGTCATTAGTTGCATTATGTTGAGACTCAGCGAAGGCAGAAAATAGGCTGAGTGCTAGAAATGTGGCACAACAAAAACAGCAAAATGCTGGTAACTGTGGAGGCCAAGTTACGGCTACATGGGGACTTCATGATATTCTCTCTACTTTTCTGCATGTTTGAAAGTTTACACAATAAAAAGTTAAAGATATACTTTAAAATGTAAAAATAAAGCATCAAGAAAAAGGTATTACCAATTTTGATACCCAAATAAAGATCAGTGTATGTGAATAACCTAAGGCTCTGCTAAGTCAATTCAGTTGAAAAGGAACAATATGCTATTTTAATCTGAGATGTTACTAAATGTTAATGTTAATAAACATACTTTATTCTTAAAGAATTATGAGTGGGATATTTTGGTCCCAAAGATAAATTCTGCTTACTACTGGTATTCTTGAATATCTTCTAACTTCTAGCTCATTTAAAATTATTTCAGTTACTTTAAGTTTCAGGTTAAGACAATCAATAAGGTTTCTAAAATGCAGACGTCCATTTCTGATGCCATTCTGATAGTAGAGGAACAACTACAAATACCCTAATCTTAATGTCACTCTTTCTAAAATTATATTGGCTCTCCACTGTTATCAAAATAAACACCAAATTTTACAACCTGGAACTCAGTGTGTTCAGTGAGTTAGCCTGTTTCTTTCCATTTTCTCTCTTGCTCAATTTCCACTATTGAGGAAATTGCTCTCCTCAATTTCCACTATATTGGTGTACTCCTTGTCTCATGATCATATCGATAATTCTACAGTGAAAAGATCAGACTGGTCTAACCCAGGCACTAATAGCCCTGTAGCACTTAGCAAGTTATCTGACCTCTCTGTTTCCTCACCCAGAAGACAGTAATGAAGAGTAGACTAAGAGACTGGAATAAAGGGACAAAGTACTCAGTTCACTGGTTCACTTTCTGCAAGAAGCCGTATTACGTTATTTAGATGAGTTTTTTTTTTAATGCCACTTGTTTTGTAATTCACCACAGGCTAGCCTTCATACTGTCATCTTGCACGGTAAGTTCATTTTCAGTAACTTCACCAATAACAAGGGCTATATTTCCCCAACATTTTCTAAGATAGCACTATGCTTTGCACATAGTATATGTTATTAAAATGAATAATGGGCAATTTTAAAAATAAAACTTAAATGCTAGTATTTCCCTTATTACTAATGTTTCAAATATAAAAATTTACTGCCAAGGTTACTTATTCATCATTTTCTGAAACAGATATTTATTGAAAACTTCCTCTGGGCCAGGCACTATACAAAAGACTCTGGGAATATGACAGTGAATACGTAGGTTCTGCTCTTAAAGAGCTTATAGCCTAAGAAGTGAGAAAGACAAGCAAGTAAATACACAATCGTAACACAGTCTGCTAAGGGCTACAGATGCTACTGGTAAAAAGCAGCCTCACAGGAGCCTAAAGGAGGCACTTAATAGGACCTTGAGACATGACAGAAAGGCTCAGGAAAGAGACTAAAGGACACGTAAGGGATGGAGAACGATTCTTGCAGATAGAACAGCACATATTAATTCAGTGCAAAGGTCTAATTCTTAGAGCACAATCCCCAAGCTGTTCCTGGTAGCTGGAATATGGATGTATGTATGTATGCGTGAAAAAAACCTGCAAAGGTAAGAAGCTAGACTACAGATGTCTTTGCTTGCCATACTAAACAGGTCTTTAGCTTGTGGGCTAAAGAAAAAAAAAAAAAAAGGAAGAATTTTAAGCAAGGAACTGGTATGGTCAAGTTTTAGAAACTTAACTCTGCTACACAGTGAATGTTCTGATGTTGAACACAGAGGCTATTTGGTCAGCCAAAACAGTAAACTTTTACCTATTTTCTACATGTTTAAAGGAAAGATTACAGGAAATTTAGAAAATATTTAAGTAGATAAATAAGACATTTTTTCCACCATATTCACTCAAGGAAAAAATGGAATGACAATACGTAGACACAGAAACATGGTCGTTCTGTCATATACAGGCTATCAATAAGAGATCCATAAATTTTTCTGATAAAATGGTGTGTACCTCTTTTGACACTGAAATCACAATCCACTGCTTACCCTTAGATAAAATTCAGAGAGCTATATACTTGATTTATTAAAGAGTAAAATAACTAACTTGTCTAACAAAATTTAAACAGCACATTCCTAAAGCCCTAAGGTATACTGGGATCTACAAAAGCACCAAAAAAGCTGCAGTAAGAGGAACGACCGACACCTTGACTTTCGCCAATCTTTGGCCTTCTCAAAGTTGTGCTGTACCCGGCTATCTGCACTCAATAAAACCAATGTGGAGAGTGGGGCGTCAGCTTCAATAGCCTATTAATCATGCTGTTCATTAATGCAACGTTATCATCACTGCTGTACGCATCACTAATACGGTCGTCGCTACTGTGGACTTGTTTTCAGATCTTTTGTCGGTGTTGTGGTTACTGACACCAGCAAAGACTTTTATTTCTATATCAAGGATATCACGGCAGGGAAGAGTCATACACTCATCAGAGCCGAAAAGTCGTTCTGGAGCGATGCCGGTGTCCCGAGACGCAAAGGAACCGGGTGAGGGAGCAAGGGGGCATCAGAGCTCTGAGGGCACTCTCTCCGACGCTAGAGACTCCTTCCGGGGACCTCGAGCATAATTCTGACGACCCCTCCTCTGGGCAGCTGAAGCATTTCTAGGCCGCTTCGGAACCAGAGAGAATAAGAAGAATCACAAAAGAAACCCTCATTCCCCTGGCCAACTCACCATGATAAGGAGCGGCACAGCTCCCACCGGAAGACGCTCTGGGAGCTGGTAGTTCCCTGGAGCGGAAGGGGCGTGGACATCAGAGGCCGATTGGTTGCGAGCGACGCGGGGGGCGGAAGTGCGTGCACTGGCCTCCTGGTCCGGCGCCCCACTTCCCGGCTGCCCCTGCTTTCTATAGAGGCGAAGGCGGCGGCTAGAGCGACTCTTCCAAGCTGGCGGAGGTCTGGGTGCAGATTTGCCAGCTGAGGTCTTTAGGTTTAAGGAGCAATTTGTTTGTAACTAGAAAAATTTCTTTGAGTCCTGAAGCTCTTTGACCTATGTTGTGTTTTTTAATTTTTGCAATACCGTATGAAATAGGTAACATTTCCATTTTTCAATTTTTCAAGTGAGGAAACAGGATCGAGAAACTTACCCAGAGACCACCTAGTTTGCCATAGCAGCTGTTGCTCAGGCCGACTAATGGGATTTTTCAGGCAGGAGTACTGGAGTGGGTTGCCATTGCCTTCTCCAGTGACAGAGTATTATGTAGTAATTCCTAAAATAATACGTAAATTTTATAGGATTGATTTTACTTTAAAAAGGAAAATAAAACACATTGAAGTATAATTCATTCAGCAAAAATTGAATATGGAACACGTGTGTATCAGGTATCGCCCTCATGAAAAGGATATTCTTGTGGTCGTGGTTAAGTAGCTAAGTCGTGTCTAACTCTTGCGACCCCATGGACTGTAGCCCGCCAGGCTCCTCTGTCCATCTGATTTTCCAGGCAAGAATTAACTGGAGTGGGTTGCCATGTCCTTCTCCAGATGGGTAATAGTAGAGAGTAAGTGCGGAGAAGGCAATGGCACCCCACTCCAGTACTCATGCCTGGAAAAGCCCATGGACGGAGGAACCTGGTGGGCTGCAGTCCATGGGGTCGCAGAGAGTTGGACACGACTAAGCGACTTAGCAGCAGCAGCAGCAACAGAGAGTAACTGAGTCGCTGATTTAAAGAGGTAGTCACAGAAAGCTCTAAGAAGATTAAATTTGACTTTCAAATGACAAGTCTTTTTGTGAAGATTTTTGCAGGCAGGATAAGTAGTGCAAAACTCAAGTAAGTGTGTTTTAAGATCTGAAATTAGGTAGTGTGTCTGGAGCGTTGTCTTTGAGGGGAAGAAATGAAGAGAATATCGAAGTGGTAAATAGGGCCCAGATCAAGCAGAAATTTCTAATCAGGGTTAAAGAGCTTGCTTTTTTTTCTACCCCCCTCCCCCCCCCCCCCCGCCCCGGAGTGAGACAGGAAGCCAGGGGACACTTTTTACAACGGAGTGACCTGCTACATTTTGGCTGTGGTATGCAGAAAGGATTGTAGTTGGAAGATAATTGCTAACATTTATTAAAGCACTTATGTAGTAGGCACTCAGGACTTAAAGTGTATTAGCTCATTTAATCCTTATATTATCTTTTCGGGCTTCCCCAGTAGCTCGGTTGGTAAACAAATCGTCTGCAAATACAGGAGAGCCCTGTTCGATTCCTGGGTAGGCAACTTCCGTTGGAAAAGGGATAGGCTACCGACTCCAGGATTCTTGGGCTCCTCTGGTGGCTCAGATGGTAAAGAATCTGCCGCAATGCGGGAGACCTGGGTTCGATTCCCAGGTTGGGAAGATTCCCCTGGAGGAGGGCATGGCAACTCAGTATTCTTGCCTGGAGAATCCCCATAGATGGAGGAGCCTGGCAGGTTACAGTCCATGGTGTCACAAAGAGTCCAACAGGACTGAACACTAAGCACAGCACAGTATCCCTTTGATACAGGTACTGTGGTTAGCTCCTGCTTGGAAAATTGTGTCAGGGTCAAACAACTAGTCAGGGGTGGAGCTGGAATTCTGTACAACCTAGTTTTAAAGTACCAGCTATCCTGTACTTGCTACTCTTGGATAAGGTTAGCATGGGGAAGGAAAATTAGAATATTATTGCTTCACTTACACTGAGCAAATCGTTTTTGATTCTTGAAGTTTCTTTCCAGTTTCTTTCGAATTTTAACAAAACTGAAATCAGACAGTACATATTCTTTATAGTTTGCCTACTTCATTATAAGGATGTACTGTGACTTTTTCTCATGTCTTAATTTTTTTAGAGTATAGTTTTAATGCCTTAGAGAATTCAGTCATAGGCATGTGCCTTAATATCAATTGTGTGTATGTGCTGTGCACGTGGATGTGTACAGTCACTGTCAAGTTTGACTCTGCAAACCCATGACTATAGCCCACCAGGCTGCTCTCTCCATGGAGTAATTTTCCAGGCAAGAATACTGGAGCAGGTTTGCCATTTCCTCCTCCAGGGGATACTCGCGACCCAGAGATCAAACCCATGTCTCCTGCACTGGCGTTGGCAGGTATCACTGTGCTACCTGGGTATCAGTATAGTTAGCTAATTCCTTATTGATGAGTGTAACATGGTTTAGAGGTAAAAAGAAATATCTCAAAAGTATTTTAAGAAGGGGAAAAGAAGACTCTAATACAGGGAATTGAGTAATTGGTATAAAATCATAGGAAACAACTACACAAAAGATCACAGTGAAACTGAAGACTTGAACAACTCTATATACCTGGTAGATCTAACACATCTAGAATACACCATCCAATTTCCATCCGGTGGAAATTAAAAGAATCATATTCTTAGTCAATGGGACAATTAAGAAATCACAAGAGAACTTAGAAAAAACATTGAGATGAATGAAAATTAAAACAACATACTGAAACTTACTGGATGCAGCAGAGGCAGTCCTTGGAGGGAAATTTATAGCTGTAAATGCCTATATTGAAAAAACAAGAAAAATCTCAACAACCTAACCTTCCACTTAAGAAACTAGAAAAAGAAGAGCAAACTAAACTAAAAGCAAGCACAAAGAAGGAAATAAAGGGACTTTCCTGGCAGTCTAGTTGTTAAGACTTCATGCTATCTCTGAAGGGGGTGCAGGTTTGATCCCTGCTCAGGGGCACTAAGATCCCACATGCCATGTACCAAAGAAAACACACAAAAAGCAGCCACCTAAAAATATGGCAGATTGAACAGACTCAGACAACGGAGAACTTAGAAGACAGGAGTGATATGTGTGCTCATTGCTTTTGGGGTGTAGTTACTCCAAGGCTTTCTCAATGCAAAGAACTTGAGAATATGTGTACACACACAGACACATATTTACATCTACATTGCTTCACCTACTTTTATATGTCTTAAATTATTGATTCATATTCTTAAATCCAATTCCAACCCAACCATGCAGGTTTCATTCTTTTGTATTCATAACTCCTCTCTTCCACAGTGAGAAATATGGTTCCAATAGGGATAATGTACATTGACTTGTTTGAACAAGTCTCCTGTATGTAAGCAGTTTGTCATCTGTGCTGACTCCGTTCCTCCATATATACACCTCTCTATTCTTGAGAATGTATTCCTCATTGCAGATTGCCCCCACCCATATAAATAACTTCCTCAGACTAAGTGTCCATCATTGTAGACACCCTCCTTATCCCACCTGGTCTGTAACATCCCACATATGTTGCTTTTCCTCATTGCAAAGCCTGCCCTGAACCACAGTGCAGAAAAGAACTAAAATAGCAGGGCTGAGATTGCTATCCTCTGAAAGGCCTTGCCAGTTTGGCCCTTAGTTGGCATCTGGGAACTTGGATTTGTTCTTCCCTAATAATGGTTCACTGTGCTTAATGGGGATAGGCCTAATGTTTTCACAGATGTCATAATAATGCTGGAGGAATTAAGCACATCCTGTGTAACTCCATTGGGAGAGGACTCTTCAGAGCCAGTCTTTGGTTTCCTCTGGACTTTGCACCATACCCTTGTTTCCTTTGCTGGGTAAGAGATGCACCATCATCAGTCTGCCTTAATACTACACAACTTTATGTACGATAAACTTATTTCAACATAATTCCATTTACTGTCCTCTCCCATCCTTTGTGCTATTACTGTTATCTACTTTACTTCTACATATATTATAAATACCACACTGTAAACTTAAAAAAAAAACTGATAGGTATTTAGAAACATAAAGGAAAAATTATCTTTTGTATTTACTGACGGTTATATCATTTCCAGGTATGACCTAAATCAAATCCATTAAGATTATACAGTGGAAGTGACAAATAGATTCAAGGGATTAGAGCTGATAGACTGCGTGAACTATGGATAGAGGTTCGTATTATTCTACAGGAGTGAAAGTGAAGTGAAAGTGAAAGTTGCTTAGTTGGGTCTGACTCTTTGTGACCCCATGATACAGTCCATGAAATTTTCCAGGCCAGAATACTGGAGTGGGTAGCCTTTCCCTTCTTCAGAGGATCTTCCCAACCCAGGGATCAAACCCAGGTCTCCTGCATAGAAGATGAATTCTTTACCAGCTGAGCCACAAGGGAAACCCCATTGTATAGGAGGTGGTGATCAAAACCATCCCCAAGAAAAAGAAATGCAAAAAGGCAAAATGGTTGTCTGAGGAGGCCTTACAAATAGCTGAGAAAAGAAGAGAAGCAAAAGGCAAAGGAGAAAAGGAAAGATATACCCATTTGAATGCAGAGTTCCAAAGAATATCAAGGAGAGATGAGAAAGCCTTCCTAAGTGATCAATGTGAAGAAACAGAAAAACAATAGAATGGGAAAGATCTCTTCAAAAGCAAGGGAACATTTCATGCAAAGATGGGCACAATAAAGGACAGAAATGGTATGAACCTAACAGAAGCAGAAGATATTAAGAAGAGGTGGCAAGAATACACAGAACTATACAAGAGATAATGACCCAGATAACCACGGTGGTGTGATCACTCACCTACAGCCTGACATCCTGAACTGCGAAGTCAAGTGGGCCTTAGGAAGCATCACTATGAACAAGCTAGTGGAGGTGATGGAATTCCTGTTGAGCTATTTCAAATCCTAAAAGATGATGCTGTGAAAGTGCTGCACTCAATATGCCAGCAAATTTGGAAAACTCAGCAGTGGCCACAGGACTGGAAAAGGTCAGTTTTCATTCCAATCCCAAAGAAAGGCAATGCCAAAGAATGCTCAAACTACCACACAATTTCACTCATCTCACATGCTAGCAAAGTAATGCTCAAAATTCTCCAAGTGAAGCTTCAATGTACAGGAACCAAGAACTTCTCGATATTCAAACTGGATTTAGAAAAGGCAGAGCAGCCAGAGATCAAATTGCTAACAGCCATTGGATCATAGAAAGAGCAAGAAAATTCCAGAAAAACATCCACTTGTTTCAATGACCATGCTAAAGCCTTTGACTGTGTGGATCACAACAAACTGGAAAATTCTTAAAGAGATGGGAATACCAGACCACCTTACCTGCCTCCTAAGAAACCTGTATACAGGTGAAGAAGCAACAGTTAGAACTGGACATGGAACAACAGACTGGTTCCAAACTGGGAAAGGAGTACATCAAGGCTGTATATCGTCACCCTGCCTATTTAACTTATATGCAGAGTACATCATGCGAAATGCTAGGCTGGATGAAGCATAGGCTGGAATCAAGATTGCCAGGAAAAATATCAATAACCTCAGCTACGCAGATGACTCCACCCTTATGGGAGACAGTGAAGAAGAACTAAAGAGCCTCTTGATGAAGGTGAAAGAGGAGAATAAAAAAGCTGGCTTAAAACAACATTCAAAAAACTAAGATCATGGCATATGGTCCCATCACTTCATGGCAAATAGATGGGGAAACAATGGAAACAGTGACAGACTATTTTCTTGGGTCCCCAGATCACTGCAGATGGTGACTGCAGCCATGAAATTAAAAGATGCTTGCTCCTTGGAAGAAAAGCTATGACATCATATTAAAAAGCATATTAAAAAGCAGAGACATCACTTTGCCAACCAAGGTCTGTGCCGGGAGCCATCTCCTGGCATATTGCATATTGAGTGCAGCACTTTCACAGCATCATCTTTCAGGATCTGGAATAGCTCAACCGGAATTCTATCACTGCCGGGAGCCAGCGTGAGGAACTCCGCCCGTGGCAAAGGTCATGAGGAAGGAGGCTCGGCGTACGCAAAGGTGGGATCAAGCCTCAGGAGTCCCCCTGGAAATTCTCGAGCATCTACCCCCAAAACCAGAGTCTGCCTACTTTCCGCTTTGTGCTCTCACCTACACCTCTGACTTTACAGGGGGCTGTCCCCCACTACCTCTCTCTGAAAAAAAGAGTTAACTTACAGCTCCAGTTAATAAAGTTCCTGGGTGTGATAGTGTTTCAACCTACAAACTCCTTTGCAAGTCCTCTAGCCTGCCTGAATAGGTTTTTCCGGCCACATGTGATTGCTCAGAGCCTCCCAACTGTGAGAAGCATGAGATGTTCTAAACTGTCTAAATACAGATTCCTTTGAGCAGTTAAAAGATTGATTAGAAATTGTATTGGTGAAGGGTTTTTCACTTGTTGGGCCAATGTTTGTTGCTAAGTCTCCATATCCCTTACCTGCTGTGTCCCTGGCAGTGTATTGATTAATATAATTGGTGTAAGTAGTAGCTTTAATGTTTGTAACCTGGGACCCTTGAGTTAATTCTTTTTCTTGTTATAGCCCACCACACCTTTGCCCTATAGGAATGCAACTTTAATGCTTTTGGAGGGTGGCACTTGACTAATCACCTTTAGAGAAAAATAAGTTTTCTGAAGAAAGGGTTTTAAAATGTTAACAGGCCTCCGGGCCAGAAGATGATGCAAATCACCTAAACTTTTGCATATGATAAGTTTGCAGGAAGAAAGCCTGGCTTACTGCATGACTCTACCCCTTTCCCCATTATCCTCTATACATAACTTAAGGTATAAAAACTACTTTGGAAAATAAAGTGTGGGCCTTGTTCACCAAAACTTGGTCTCCCCATGTCGTTCTTTCTATCACCTTCTGGTTGAATTTTTCCTCTGAGGCGGGAAAGCTCATCATGCCTACTAATTTTGCCTGGGCTTCTAAGATCTGACAGGGGAGGCCTTAGTGTCTCCTCTCCTTCGGGAGAACAGGAGGACGCCTGCGGCCTTCGTAGGTGACGTAAATTCCCTGCTTTGGAATTTTATTCAGCCTCTTTTCTTCACTGAATTTTCCTACTGAGCTATCCTTATTTCAGCCTCTTTTCTCCACTGAATTTCCTCACTGAGCTATCCTCATTCTATTACTCTTTATATCTTTGATGCATATTTAAATAAATAGGTCGCCGATGCCGTCTCTCCTTTGAATACTCTGGATCAGCCGGGGCTGGACCCCAGCAGGTCTGTATAGTCAAAAATAGGTTTTTCCAGTAGCAACGTATGGATGTGAGAGTTGGACCATAAAGAAGGCTGAGCACCGAAGAATTGATGCTTTTGAACTGTGGTGTTGGAGAACTGCGAGGAGATCCAACCAGTCTATCCTAAAGGAAATCAATTGTGAATATTCATGGGAAGGACTGATGCTGAAGCTCCAATACTTTGGCCACTTTGGGAAGAAATGACTCATTGGAAAAGACCCTGATGCTTCGAAAGACTGAAGGCAGGAGGAAGGGGATGACAGAGGTCGAGATGGGTGGATGGCATCACTGACTCAATGGACATGAGTTTGAGCAAGCTCCGGGAGATGGTGATGGACAGGGAAGCCTGGCGTGCTGCAGTCCATGGGGTGGCAAATAGTGGGACAAGACTGCGCGACTGAACGACAATATCATTTCCAAAGTCCTTAAATCCTTCCTGGAGATGTGGATTCCTTTGGAGGATTCCTTTTCATCAGCCCAAAGAATTTCTTAGATACTTCCCCTGGTGGTCCACAGTGGTTAAGACTCTGAGCTCCCAATTCAGGGGGCCCAGGTTTGATCCCTGGTCAGGGAACTAGATCACATGCCACAATGAAGATCAAAGATCCCAAGTGCCACAACTAAGACTTGGAGCAGCCACATAAATAACTTTTTAAAAACAGTCTATTTTAAAGAATTTCCTATGTCAGCCTGCTAAGAACAAATTCTCTTACTTTTTGTACAACTGGAATGACTTTTATGTATTCTGAACATTCTATTTTTTTAAATTAATTTCATTGTCACTTTATTATTTTTTTTAAACTGTCAACCAATGGAGAATGATGAATAATCCGTAAACACACCAAAATATTATAGAGCAAGGAAAATGAACTAACTCAAATCTACCTAGTTAAATTTCAAAAGAAAATTCTTAGTAAAAAATAAAAAACTGACCACAAAGGGTTATGTACATATAAATGATACCATTTGTGTAACTTAAGAAAACAGGTTAGTTTACATCATTTTTCTGTAATATTCATTGAGAGAAAAAGAAGGCAGAAGAAAGGGAATAGGAAGAGGAGGGGAAAGGAGAATTTGCAAAGACAGAATAAGACAAAATATTAATATTTTTGGGTATAGATCAGAGAGTTGGCAAAACTGTAACCTATGGATCAACATTCTAAGTAAACACAAAATTTTAGGTTAACTTTTATTTTTGCACTTATTTTTTAAATTGATGTATAGTTGAGTTCCAGTGTTGTTGATAAGATGGTTGGATGGCAACATCAACTCAATGGACATGAGTTTGAGCAAACTCTGGGAGATGGTGAAGTACAGGGAAGCCTATTGTGCTGCAGTCCACGGGGTCGCAATGAATCAGACACGATTAATCGACTGAACAACGTATGTTTCAGGTGTATAGTCAAGTGATTTCAGTTATATATTCTCTTTCAGATTCTTTTTGATGATATGTTATTGTAAGATACTGAATATAGTTTCCTATGCTACACTGTAGGCCCGTTGTTCACCTTTTTTTTATATAGTATTGTATAATTTTTACACTTTAAAAATGTCACTCCATCATTTCCTGGATTCCACTGTTTCAAATAAAGTTACCCACCATTTTTGCTTTATTCAAGTGTAATGTCATTTCCCTTTGCTGGCTGCTTTTGATATTTAATTGGTTTTGTGCATGTGTGTGTGTTTTGCAAAGGATGTACTCAGATGTGATCTTTGTTGCATTTATTCTGCTTGGAGTTCACTGAACTTCTTGGACCTGTAAGTTGATGTTTTCCAACAATTTTGGGGAATTCCAGGCATTACTGCTTCAAATATTTCTGTTGCCCCATTCTCTCCCAGTCCTCTCCTTTTGGACCTCAAAGTACATGTACATTAGACAGATTCTGTCCCACAGGTCTGAAATCTCTTTCTTTCTCTGTGCTTCACTTTGATCATTATATTAACTGCCTTCCTGTTTTCTTATCTCTGATGTACCCAGTTTACTGTTAAGCCCACCCAGTGATTTTTCAAATTTCAGACACTGTCATTCATTTCATAATTTATAATCACAGACTTTCTATTTGCTTTTCAGTTTCTACTTTTCCGCTAAGAATCCTAATCCATTAATCCATCATTTTCCCTTGTAAATTTTTTAATGTATTTTAAAGCTGTTAAATAATCTTCTGTTAATTCCAAAATAGTCATCTGTGTTTCTGCTTCCATAGATTTTCTGTTGATTATGGATTATATAATTTTTCTTTATATGCTTATTATTTTTGCTGGGCTTTGTGAATTAATATGTTGTAAAGGCTCTGGATTCTGTTTTAACAATGTTTTATTCTGGCTAGCTGTTAAATTACTAATGGATAACCTTGATGTTGTGAAAGCCTGATTTTAAGCTTTGTTTCAGTGAGTTTCTTCCAGTTGTGCCCAGAGTTCTAAAGTACAGCCCTTATTCTAGGATGCTGTCCTTCCTCCTAAGCCATGGCCCTTTCTGGGTGTCAATGGAAAACCAGAGTGTTTACTAGACCCCTCTTACTGGAATTTGAATTTCAAACTCTATTCTTCCAGCAACTGCTACAACTACTCTGGATTTCAACTATTGCTTTCTCCTGGATTCTTTTGACTGTCACACTGCACAGGTATAATTTCAGAATCCAACAAGCTTTTGAAAAGAATTTGCAGGCAGATTTTGGGACTTAGATCTCTCCTTTTCAAAATTTCCCTCCCAATTTCACACTGTTCTAGAAGCACTAACTGACTCCTCAGCTCATTAAGACTGTCACATTCTCCTTGAATTCTATTTCCAAGCACACTGCAGATGCTGCAAGTGGCTCTCATGGTGAAACCCAGTTAATGTGGATTTCTTCTAGTATATGATTTTGTGCCGGTTTTGCCCATTTTTGACTGCTCTCTAGTCTTCTAATCACAGCTTTTTATATCTTGTTCAGAGTTTGTAATTGTTATTGGCAAGAGTCGGTTCAATACAAGCTACTCTTTCAATACCAGACTACAACCTCTGAAATCTCAAAAAGTTTCAAATAAATTAAAGGCAAAATAAAGTTTATAATTTATTTCCAATCCATTAGGATAAAAACTCACTTATGCAGCTGAATCTTTTAATTCATTTCTTCTGAAGAAAAGTACAAAAGTCCAGAGTAAAACTCAGACAAGTATTTGAAGGAAAATCCGTTGACTCAAAGTCCAAAAACAAACTGTAAATGGTTCATTCTGCCAAAAGAATTAGTTTTTGTACAAAATATAATGAATTTTACACTATAAACAAAGACTGCTGTATATTAAATTAGAGTTCTAGTATCTGCTTTTCCTCCAATTCTTTCCAAGCACAAAGCATATCTGCAAGTCAGAAACCTAATAACCCCATTTGGCAGACTGTCTTAGAATAAGCTTTTACCCTTAAGATATCTGGAAAGAGAATACTGATTCTTTCCATTGGCTCAAAGTCCAGTACATCAGTAAGTTTTAATTTAGTTTACAAAACTCTGCCATAGTAACATGAAGAGCACACTAAGGTTTAAACATTACCTTTTACTAAATAATATGACACAGAGCTCAATGCAAAATCTACAAGGTCACAATCTAAGTCTAATATTATTTCTGAAATCCTCAGCAACTGCTATCTTTATTGAAAAAGATCAAACCAAAACCTTACACGTCCTACCATATAATTACTCTACTTTTATGGCCCTTCTATGAGAGAAACACAGCTTAAAATAAAACTTAGGTCATGTAAGTCAAAGAAAATTGTTCTCTAGCACTAAGTTCAATTTCAGACTTGATCAGGAAATTAACTTCCATAGATGGATGTGCATACAGTACTATAATTCTGACTCAATGTTTATGACAATATTAATTTACGTAACATGTGAAGTCTGTTATCTAAAACTTTTCCTAATAAATGAGCTACAATTAATGTATATAATATTATGACAATTTTAAAGGAGTTTGTAGTTTAAAAGTTGTAAGTTTAAAGCACATGGACTTTTAATACAACTTACTACTCATCAATAATCTTTTTCCAAATGAAAATTTAAAAATGAAATTTTATGAGCTTTATTGAAAATGTTTTAATTTGGGATGTTCATCATACTTATTGTGTATATTTTCATCATCTTTCATTATCAGTATTTTATAATGGATGCTATAATGTTTGAGACCTTAAAAAGATACTACTCATGACCTAAAATATCATGGTTTTGGCTTAAAATTTTTTTTTCTATTTATCTCAACCCTCATTTTTATTATCCAGGGAGTTCTATGATTAGAGGAGACATGATTTAAGTTATAGCTACAAACAGCATATAATCATACATCTTCTACATTTAGATAAATCTTTAAGATAAGAAAGAGTAAAGTTAAGAAGTATGGGTTTCTTCATTATAAAATTCTTATCTAGTGGGGGAAAGTTAACTTTAATATATTTTCTCAAAACCAAAGATATTTTTCCTAAAAAAAAAAAAAATTTTGTTACTACTATAAAATTATTCTTTCCACCCATGACATTTTACATAAAAGCACCAAAGACGATTTCTGTAAACAAACTTTTAACCAGTAAACTAATGGCAAATATCCATTTGCCTTTATTACAATATTTAGAAGGCCTTGATATGAGTCTCTACTTCCTACAAGGACATTTTTATAACAAAAACCTACACATACAAACAAGAAATGGAATTACTGTACATTTTTGGGGAACAAAAGGCAGATTAACAGACTAAAACTTTTTAGTTAACAAAGTGAGCACAAGAAACCTATAAAATGTATGCAATGTATAAAAATTCAGTAATTTTTTAAAGTTTCATTGGAGGGATTAATAAAACATGGTAGATCCACTGGCTTGTAATTATCCTGTAAACAGTAAGGAAGTAATAAGCAATAAATTAGAAATGTCTTCACTCCCAGTATTTCCCTTCTCTTGCACAGGAACCACTTTCATAGTGGTTAAAACTGGCTTTCTTAAATATTAGAATAATTCTAGCAGAAAATAAATTCCATTAGGAATAAGTTAACAGTCTACAATAGATTTCTGACAAACATATTAGAAAAAAAATACTACAGATCACAGGAGGACTGGTCTACATATTATATGACAGAGTATCTGAAAACTTCAAAATTTCTCCTTCTTTCACTAAATTTGTTTTGTTTTGTTGCTATCGTATTGCTCTCCAAATTATTTGGTTGAAAGGTAATAGAAAAAATAAAAAGTGAAAAGAAAACATTTTTAATGTCTGTAGATGTATGAAGAAGAAAAAAAACCTTCAAAATTCTTTTTCCTACTACTGTTACATAGGAAAAAGTTTCATTTGGCACACAATTTGTAAAAAGAAAAAAAAAGAAACAGAGTGTTTGGCATTCCAATCACCCATAGTAAAGACAATAGTAGGAAATGAAAACAGGAAAAATGACTATTTTAAGAAAAGATGTCAGAAGACAAACCACCAAAGGCTCTGTGTCTTCTACCATTCCCCGTCTCTGGAACACTTTCATCTGCAACATAATATACAAATTACTATTTACATTACGATTACGTTGGTAAAGAAGACCAGATTCAGTTTTTGTTGTGTTCTGACTTACAGTGCCCATTGGGATAGCCATGACCATCAAGCCAAGAAGGCCTTAAACAAAAATATTCCATTTGCATTGTATACTTTATTTAAATTTATTTTATGGTTCATCTTCTGGGGTGCACAAGTAATTGTAAGACTCTGAAAAGTCCTGTAAACTTAGGCTGACTTTCTGTAGCTGATAAAAGTATTCATCGAAGATGGTATGTTTTTCTCTTGAAAAGTAAACATTCTGCAGGCTTACACAGTGGTATCTCCAAAGTCCTTGTTCCAACGTATGTATGCTTCTAAGGTTTGAGGGCTCACACTGCGTTTTATCTTTTTTAAGGATTCGGTGAAGTCAGATAATCGAATATTTCTCATCTAGATTTAAAAAAAAGCACACAATACAAATGATTATCACATATACAATAGCTGACCCAATGGTGGCTAAAAATGCTTTATTAATGTGAAAATATATATAGACGTATTCTTAGAAAATCATGTCAATCATCTTATTTTACATATTAGTATATATTAGGTACGTTTCCTATTTAAGAAATCCTACCAAATAATATACTTTCATTTCATGTGTTTGGCTTCTTAGGTATTAACATTTTAAATCCCAGTATTTTCCCACTATAAAAACAAAACACAATCATTACAGAAAACTAGACAAAATATTCGCAATCAGAAAAAATAAACACAATCCCACTACTCAGATATACAACCACTATTTGGGTTATCTCCTTCCAATTTTTCTTCTGCATAGTTTCATGAAATTTTACATTCTCAAGTCTCACTCACCACAAGCATACTCTAGCTAAATTCACGTTTCTCAGAAAGGGAAAAGGAGTTAACAAGATGCACATGGGACTCTGAAGGAAATATTGCTCTTAATACAACATGGAGGATGCGTATGTCTAAAATTTTATTATTATTGCTTGTAATACATTTTCATATTAATTTGGTCTTATTTTCTGAGACTTTTAATTGGTTTTGAGAATACAGAATAAAACAAAAATGAGTTAATAAATACCTAATTTTTACCTAAGCATTTTTAAAAGACAAAATGGAATCTGGCACAAAGTGGTCAATTAAAAATTATCACATATTTACATGTATATTTTGCCCCCAAATAAGAAGTTAAGAACTGGAGACAAAATTTCAACTGATACTTATCTGTATTTTTTTTAATTTACATTTTAAAATTTATTTTAAATTTTACTTATTTATGGCTGTGCTGGGTCTTCATTGGTGCCTGAGGGCTTTCTCTAGTTAAGAGAGTGGGGGCCACTCTTGCAGGCCCTAGAACATGCAGATTTCAGTAGTTGTGACACACGGGCTTAGCTGCTCCCCAGCATGTGGAATCTTCCTGGGCCAGGGATCAAACCCATGTCCTCTGCATTGGCAGGTGGATTCTTATCCACTGAGCCACCTGGGAAGTCCTAAAATTTATTTTTAATTGGAGGATAACTGCTTTGCAATGTTGTTAGTTTCTGCCATACATAAACATGAATCAGCCATAGGTATACATATGTCCCCTCCTCTTGAACCTCCTTCCCACCTCCCAGCCCTCTAGCACCAAGTTGAGCTCCCTGCGTCATACAGCACATTCCCACTGGCTACTATTTACGTATGGCTATGGTTTTTCCCATGGTCATGTATGTATGTGAGAGTTGGACTGTGAAGAAGGCTGAGCACCGAAGAATTGATGCTTTTGAACTGTGGTGTTGGAGAAGACTCTTGAGAGTCCCTTGGACTGCAAGGAGATCCAACCAGTCCATTCTGAAGGAGATCAGCCCTGGGTGTTCTTTGGAAGGAATGACGCTAAAGCTGAAACTCCAGTACTTAGGCCACCTCATTGGAAAAAGACTGTGATGCTGGGAGGGATTGGGGGCAGGAGGAGAAGGGGACGACAGAGGATGAGATGGCTGGATGGCATCACCGACTCGATGGACGTGAGTCTGAGTGAACTCCGGGAGTTGGTGCCTGGCGTGCTGCGGTTCATGGGATCACAAAGAGTCGGACACGACTGAGCGACTGAACTGAACTGAACTGAATGAATATGTTTCAATGCTACTCTCTCAATTTGTCCCATCCTCTCCTTCCCCTGCTGTGGTACACAAGTCTGTTTTCTATGTCAATGTCTCTATTACTGCCCTACCAATAGGTTCATCAGTACCATTTTTCTAGATTTCATATGTATGTATTACATGGTATTTGTTATTCTCTTTCTGACTTATTTAGCTCTGTAAAACAGGCTCTAGGTTCATCTACCTCACTGGAACTGACTCAAATTCGTTTCTTTTTATGGCTGAGTAATATTCCATTGTATGCTGCTGCTGCTGCTAAGTCGCTTCAGTCGTGTCTGACTCTGTACGACCCCATAGACGGCAGCCCACCAGGCTCCCCCATCCCTGGGATTCTCCAGGCAAGAACACTGGAATGGGTTGCCATTTCCTTCTCCAATGCATGAAAGTGAAAAGTGAAAGTGAAGTCGCTCAGTAGTGTCCGAGTCCTAGCGACCCCATGGACTGTAGCCTACCAGGCTCCTCTGTCCATGGGATTCTCCAGGCAAGAGTACTGGAGTGGGCTGCCATTGCCTTCTCCCATTCCATTGCACATATGTATACAATTTCTTTATCCATTCATCTGTTGATAGACATCTAGATTGAGTATATTCTTTTTATTACTCTTATAAAACCCAATCTAACTACTTCATATCCTCTCTAATATCAACATTGCATAGATTAAGAAAATCAGTAAGAAAATAAAATGGATTTCCTTGATCTCTATAAAAGGTTGCCATTATTTAGTATTTACATATTTTTTAAATTAGGGCTTCCCTGGTGGCTCAGATGGTAAAGAACCTGCCTGCTCTGCAGGAGACCCAGGTCAGTTATTTAATGGACACTTATACAGTAGAATTTCATGGACAGAGGAGCCTGATGAGCTACAGTCCATGGGGTTGCAAAGAGTCGACCATGACTAAGTGACTAACACTTAGTTAATGCAGTATTCACTATTGCCAGACTTTCAGTGCTTTATAAACATCAACTCATAAGCCAGGACTAATAGCTAAAAGCTGTTACCAAGTTATTAATATTAAGACCATTAGGTTAAAAATAAATTGCATAAAAGTATACATTAGAAGCAAAAACTTTAACAATGTAACCAGACACACATTATTAGCGGAATGATCACAAAAAGGTACATTATGTTATTTTTTATAATTCAGTAGTTTTAAGTTTTAGTACTACCTAAAATTTAGAGACTTCTCTGGTGGTCCAGAGGTTAAGAATCCGCCTTTAACGCAGGGGACACAGATTCGATCCCTGGTTAGGGAACTAAGATCCCATAGGCTGCAGAGCAACTACTAAAGCCCGTGTAGTCTGGAGCCCATGTGCCACAACTATTGAGCCCACACACCACAACTAGAGAGTCTGTGCACCACCATGGAAGATCCCACAGGATGCAAGGAAGATCCACGTGCCACAATGAAGACCCAACAGCCAAATAGCTAGATAAAATTTAGTTTAAAATAATGAAATGGCTTACATATTTTTAAAATACAAGATACAATTCAAGTAGATATGTTACACTGTAATACTGAAATAAATGTACTGTTAGAATGAATTAATGATATTTTAAAAAATTTGCATTTTTAAGCTGTCATTGGAGTAGACTAACACCCAAACTAACAAAAAGAAAGCAGTATGCATTTTGACACACAGTCATTAAATTATTCTGCATTAAAATGAACCCAGGTTCCTAAAGTTGCTGATTCTAGTCTTGGGATAGGCAATTTCAAGGTGTGCCTTGCTCCCAGAAGGCAACAATGTTTTTCAGAGTTCTACAGTAGAGTTGAGAGGACTCATCTTAATATAAAAGCAGATTTTGCTGGCCAAGTGTGACCCATTAAACATAAAATTAAATTGATTTACAGATGTGGCAGGTATCTCCTGCTGTGTCTCCTAATGATTCCATCTCTTGTTATATATGCCCTTGTGGAATCCCTTCCCCTGAGTATAGACTGGACCTAAGCACAGACTACAGCAAAAGTGATGAGATGTGACTTCCATGATTAGGTTATCAAGACTATGCCTTCCATCCTGCTGGCACTCTCTATTCTCTTCCTGGCTCACTGGCTTTGATGAAGCAAACTACTATGTTGGAGAGGCCTACGTGACAAGGAACAGAAGGTGGCTTCCAGCCAATAAACACAGAAAACTGAGGCTTTCAGGCCAACAACACAAGAGGAAATTAATCTGGCAAAAAACAAAACACAAAAAAACACATGAGCCTGGAAGCAGATCTTTCTAGTTTGAGCCTTATAATGACCATAGCCCCAGACAACATCCTGATTACAGCTTTGTAAGAAACTCTAGACCAATGCCTTGACTGCAGCCCTCAGAGAGTTTGAAGTGGAGGATTCAGCTAAACTGTGCCCATGTTCCTTTCTCTGTGAAAATGTGAGATAATAAACACATGTCATTTAAGCTGCTAAATTTTGTGGCAAGTTTTGTTATATGGTAATAGACACCTATTGTCACAGAATTGCCTTGTTTTAAAATCATGACTCTAGAAGAGTTACTAAAAAAAGAAAACAGACTGAATTTATTCTTCAAGTAAAATAGGAACTATATTTAATTGAGTTTGTTCAATGAAGAAGAAAAATGTTGAAGTTTAGGTATACGTATAATTCTCAGGATGGGTAAAGCATAAAGGTTAATAAATCCACTATCAACAGAAGACAGGTTTCTTATCTCATGAAATAATTATGGACAGATTCCTAAGAATTTTTCCTATTCCCTAAGCAGCCACCCACTTGCTTTCATAAAATTTGTATAAGGTACTAATGAAGGTGTATCCAAGCATCCATTTATAGGTTTTTTAGTGGCCTTCCGAATGGTTCAAAGTGAAAAAGTATAAGTGTTAGTTGCTCAGTCATGTTTGACTCTTTGCAACCCTATGGACAGGGGCCTCCTCTGTCTATGGAATTCTCCAGGCAAGAATACTGGAGTGGGTAGCCATTCCTTACTCACAGAAAATGCCAGGGCCAAGGCGCTTGAGACAGAGTGAGGAATGCTTGCAGACATGGGGTTCAGTGGATTTTGCAGAAGTTGATTAGGAGTTAGCAGACAACTTCTTACTAAAAATTATTTGTCAGCTGATGGTTTTATTTCATTACTTATGGCCTTGATTAGCTCCTTCATTCTGTATGGTCTGTTCACGGGACAAAGACAGGCCTAAAGTGTCACACAATAGACCTTTCTTCAATTTTAATCTAGGGGGGCCAGGGTATATACATGAAATACCAAGTTTACCTGTCCTGAGTCCAAGGCAGGGAGAGTGGTGTGTGGGAAAGAAAGAATTCATGTACAGTGTTTATTTTTTGGATAGAAAAGCACATATTAGGTTTATTTTAAAAGAACATTTAAAAAATAATATATAGATGGGATACTGTTAATAATTTATACATAAGTAAAAAAGCCCTCAAGACACTTAGTACTAATATATCTTTAATTAGAAATATATGGAATCAAAATAATAAGTCAGATAAGAGGAACATGAAACTATACTTTAAACGTGAATTTTAAAGGTAACCATAGCTAAACACCAAAGTATATGATATGTGGAATTCTTTATTCCTAAAAAGCTTCATTCATACTCCAGGTAAACTAGACTGTTGAAATGGAAAAGTGCTGTGGTTGCAAGAAGTGTGAAGGCTTTCTTAGTAATGTAGCTGGCTAACCACTATGCACAAGATGCCTGAAGATAAGAACCTCAAATTTACATGGAAGCATGAAGAAAAAGGACAGCCAAAATGTACTCAAATTCAAGTACACTCATTCTCTATATTAAGATTTCACTATTAATACTTGGACAGGACTCTCTGCAATGTGTAAACCCCTTGCCATCCTCCAGCCCATGTTTCTGGGGGTTTTTGTTGTTGTTGTTTTTTTTTTTTTTGAGTTCACACTCGAACTCCAGTGGAGTTCTCTTCTCTATTCTATGCCAAGAATGAAGTCTCTTTGGTTGGTTAGTAATGTCTCAGGTGCTATCTGAGCTCTGAGAGATAAGTTACATAATTTAAATCTGATTTAAAATGTCTGAATACATAGTTATGATCATTCTATATATCCAATTCTATATTTTTCAGGCAATTTTTTTTTAAAGTAATGCTTCAGCATCTCTTAAGGGGACCTACTATATTTTCAAGATGTAACAAATTATGTTACAATGGAAACTGTATTGCTTTTATAAGAAAGAAAACAAACATTACTGAAAAACTAACAGAATAGAACATCAAGGGGTTAACCTGTTACAAGCCATCTTTACAATGTATAGAATTCTCAAGTTGTCTATAAGTTTGTTTTGTTTAGTATTTATATAATGATTTGACAGAAAATGATTTAATGATTATATATAATATATTTTGTGCATTACCAAAGGACACCAAAGGAGACCGTCATTTGACAGTCCTCCATATTTTGAAATGAAGCAAAAGTAATTTTTTCTGGTTTCTAATCAAATTGGAAAAATCCAGACAAAAGATATGTTTTACAATCTACAGGACCAGACAAAAGAAAGATAATTATAAAATAGTTTACCTCACTGGCAGACATATTCTTCACTTGTTCTGGTTTCAGTTCTGTAAAATATAAAAATGAGCCACTTAGGGAAAAAAATGACTTCCAAGTTTAAGTTAACAAAGTTCAATAATCTAAAAGTATATGTTCAACATGAATCATTATATGAAGAGAAAAATAGATTAATAATAAGAGCACATACAATTTATAAATGCTTAGACTAATACTCTTTCTTAGGAAGGCATCGGTTTCTTCATATATGGCTCAAGAACAATAGAATCTATAAATCTGAAACTAAACTTAAAATAATGCAACTTCTTTACAAAAGTCATTAGTTGTTTTAAGCCAACAAATTTTTTTTTTTTCAGAATAACAGCTAACATATCCCCAAAATACAAATGATTTATACATTAGCTAATGTTTCTGAGTTCACTATCTGAACAAGATATTATGCCTCCAACATAATGAAAGCTTGACTAAAATGCTTTACCCAGAGTTTCAAAATATATTCTCAAGGTTATATTTATTACTCTCTAAAGCAACAGTTCTTCGGAGAAGGCAAAGGCACCCCACTCCAGTACTCTTGCCTGGCAAATCCCATGGACGGAGGAGCCTGGTAAGCTGCAGTCCATGGGGTCGCAAAGAGTCAGACACGACTAAGCGACTTCACTTTCACTTTTCACTTTCACGCACGGGAGAAGGAAATGGCAACCCACTCCAGTGTTCTTGCCTGGAGAATCCCAGGGACAGGGGAGACTGGTGGGCTTCCGTCTATGGGGTCGAACAGAGTCGGACACGACTGAAGCGACTTAGCGGTAGCAGCAGCAAAGCAACAGTTCTTAACCAGTAGTCTGTTTGACCAGAAGAGGCAATGGCACCCCACTCTAGTACTCTTGCCTGGAAAATCTGGTAGGCTGCAGTCCATGGAGTCGCTAAGAGTCAGACACGACTGAGCGACTTCACTTTCACTTTTTACTTTTTGTGCATGGGAGAAGGAAATGGCAACCCACTCCAGTGTTCTTGCCTGGAGAGTCCCAGGGACGGCGGAAGCCTGGTGGGCTGCCGTCTATGGGGTCGCACAGAGTCGGACACGACTGAAGCGACTTAGCAGCAGCAGCAGTCTGTTTGACCGTGAGAGAGATACTCTGAAGTTGCATGTTCCATGTTCTACTTTGCCATCATAGCCAGTAATCTGAGTGCAAACCTGGGAGCATCACCCATCTACTTCCCATGCTGCCTGTGGAAAAGTAGCTGACAACATCTACTCTAAAGTGATTATCACCCTGAGTTTAACATAACCTAAGAATGATAGATGTGGTATTTCAGAATCAACAAATTACCTTGAATCAAAACAAAGCAATGAATGATACACTTTGCTGCAATTTTTCAAATAACATATAATAATAAAAGTAAAAACATCTATTTATATGTTTCCTTATACACATTAATTTCAAGTGATATTAGAATACTGAACTGAAAAGAACCATAAAATAGATAAGAACATTTTCCCTTTATTATTCTTTTTCACTTGCTTAAAAAAGCTCTCTTATTCTTGAGGGGTTTTTATTTTTTTTTGCTGCCAATCTACTATCAAGTTGCAAAATCTGCTGTCTAGAACAAGGCTCACGGTACAATGATCCATGGACTGTTTTTATATGGTCTGTGAGCTAAGAATGGTTTCACATTTTCTGTGTTGTGGGGGGAAAAAAAAGGGTAGGGGAGGAAGGAGAAGGATGAGGAGAAGGAAGAAGAGGAAGGAGGAGAATGGAAGAGCAGGAAAAGGAAGAGAAAGAAGAAACAGCAGAAGCAGTAGCAACAGCAGCAGCAGCAGAGCTACAGAGCATGTGTGGCCAATGAATCTAAAGCTTTTCTCAGAAAGGTTACTTAACCTTAAGTCTAGAAACTCCGTATCAAGTTTTAATCAAGTTTTCCACTGATTCAGCTTTACTGCTTTCCAGTGAATAAAAAAGACTTCTCAATAATGACTTCTTAAACTTCTGAATGGTGTAATTAACAGTTCTAAATGTTTCAAGCTCTGGAACTCCTACCTCGGATAGGACCCAGTGCTGCATCCTTTGCCAAAGCTGTTAGATCACTGCCTGAGTATCCGTTGGTCATTCTGAGAAGAAGAAGGAAGAAAGAACAAGTTATTTTTACCTTTTCAGATTTAAAATCACCACATAATAAGAGGGTAAAACCCTAAAAACTCTGCTTGTCATCAAGCAGACAGTTCTGTGATTTGATTTTTAAGCGCACAGGAAGGCCCACTCACTAAAAACAAAACCTACTGGTTCCTTATAATGCCTCAAATTTTCACCATTAGAATCAATCCCTTTTTATTTTTTAATCAATTTATTTTAATTGAAGGATAATTGCTTCACAGAATTTTATTCTCTGCCAAATGTCAACATGAATCAGCCATAGGTATACATATGTCCCCTCCCTCTTGAACTTCCCTCCCATCTCCTTCCCCATCCCACCCCTCTAGATTGTCACAGAGCCCCTGTTCAAATTCCCAGAGGTATACAGCAAATTCCAATTGGCTATCTATTTACACATATAGTATTGTTAACTTTCCATGTTACTCTTCATATATCTCGCCCTCTTCTTCCTCCCCCACCCCATGTCCATAAGTCTGTTCTCTATGTCTGTTTCTCCACTGCTGCCCTATAAATAAACTCATCAGTACCATCTTTCTAGATTCCATATATATGTGTTAGTATGTGGTGTTTATACTTCTCAGACTCACTTCACTCTGTATAGTAGCCTTTAGGTTCATCCACTTCATTAGAACTGACCCAAATGCATCCCATAAAAGTGGCTGAGTAATATTCCATTGTATATATGCACCATAGATTCTTTATCCATTCATCTGTTGTTGATGTTCTAGCTATTGTAAATAGTGCTGCAATGAACACTGGAGTACATGTATCTTTTTCAATTTCAATTTCCTCAGGGTATATGCCTAGGAGTGGGACTGCTGGGTCATATGGTGGTTTATTCCTAGCTTTTTAAGGAATCGCCATTCCATCTTCCATAGTGGCTGTATCAATTTACATTCCCACCAACAGTGCAAGACGGTTCCCTTTTCTCCACACCCTCTCCAGCATTTATTGTTTATAGACTTTTTGATGAGGGCCGTTCTGACCAGTGTCAGGTGGTATCTCATCATGGTTTTGATTTGTATTTCTCTAATAATGAGCAATGCTGAGCATTTTTTCATGGGTTTGTTAGACATCTGTATGTCTTCTTTGGAGAAATATATGTTAAGGGTCTTTTTCCCACTTTTTGATTGGGTTGTTTGTTTTTCTGGTATTGAGTTGTACGAGCTTCTTGTATATTTTGGAAATTAATCCTTTTTCAGTTGTTTCATTTGCTTTATTTTCTCCCATTTTGAGGCTTTTCTTTTCACCATGTTTATAGTTTCCCTTGCAATGCAAAAGCTTTTAAATTTATTTTGGTCCCACTTGTTTATTTTTGCTTTTATTTCCATTACTCTAGGAGGTGGGTCATAGAGGATCTTGTTTTGATTTATTATGTCGTCAAGTGTTCTGCCTATGTTTTCCTCTCAGAGTTTTATAGTTTCTGGTCTTACATTTAGGTCTTTAATCCATTTTGAGTTTATCTTTGTGTATGGCAATAGGAAGTAGAACCATTCCTTTAGATTAAGGTATACTGCATCTCCAGGAGACTCCATTAAGTTGTAAATAATGTGCCCTGGAGGTTACATCTATAAACCATTGCTGGCCAACTGACACATAACTGCAATTACTTCTCTATAGATTAATGAGTCTCTATCTAGACCAAGAACTGCCTTGATGGAATGAGGGGCAATCAAGGAAGATTTCTTCATCTGTAGGACACCGTACAGGACAGACAGGGTGAAGGAAGGGTCTGGGGTAGAAGACACTGGCAAAAAGAGGTACACCTGAATGGGATGCCACGGTGGGAACACCTGGGCAGCCAAAAGATTATTAAAGGGAACTAAGAACTAGGGAAGTCAAGAGGAAGAGGAAAATAGAACAGGAAAAAAACATTTACTTATCGTGTACTCTGTTAAATAACTGCAGAAACATTATTAGCAGATTTTTTACTGGAATAACAAAGAAGGCTCTCAATATTTCCAAGTACTGAATTTGTTCTTTTTTCATAGGTATCTGGGAACTCAAAGAGTTTTTACTATCAATACTAGCTATTCACATTCTTGTTGAATATTTTAAATTACTTTTTGAGTTTTTTCCAATGACTAAAAATGCATGAGTGCATCTCCTATATTCAGTTTCTACTTAATACACCACTTACTAAAAAAAACTTGAAGACGTCAAAGTTTAAAAAAAATTATGTGTAATATAAAAGAACAAGTTTAAGTGAAAATACCTGGTGGTGTGGGCAAATACGCAACGTTTTACATCTGAAAAATTATTTTAATACAACTTAAATTTATTAAAAAAAATATAGTACCAGCATTAGCAAATAGCTAATAGGTCATGTCTTCCAGAGGATTTAGAAACTGAAATTTAGGTATCATACATAAGAAAATGAGATAAGTGAAAAGATAAAGGAAGTAGAGAATGAAACAAGTATTCAGATAAATTACTCGTTTCAGACGTGCGCTTAAACAAAACAGAAAAAGACTTCTTAAAAATAAAGAAAAGCTGCAGGATAGACGAAATCAAATCACTCACCTAGCAAGTTGAGCTAGTTCTTTTTGGGTCAATGGGCTTCCTTGTTTACATAATAGATTTTTTAATAAAAGTAGTCGTGTCTGAAAAGAAACATTAAAGAATTATCAGTCCTAAGAGTTAGCTTAATAAAATATCCAGGAGTTAGGTTCAAACCCTAACTCTCATTTAGAAGCTCTATGATTTCACACAAAACACTCTACCTCTTACAGCCTCACTCTTATCTATTAAAATGACAATTTTTTGAAAGTTCCTAAAAGAGTTAAAACTAATCCAAATAAAGCACTAAGTAAATAGCTGCTGCTACCACCAAGGGTGTTAAGGGTCTGAGATAGACAGCCACAATTTAAAGGTATGGATTCATTCAACATGGACTCTCACCCACTTTAAGCTAAAATTCAGTGACTTTTAGTAAGATTAGAGTTGTGCAACCATCACCATAATCCAATTTTAGAACATTTCTATCACTCCAAAAAGCTCACCTGTGTCTGTTTGCAATTAATTCTGACTTCCACCCAAAGCCTTAGCTAACCACTATCTACTTTATGTTTCTAGAAATAGCCTTTTTTTAGACACTTCATATAAATGGAATCATATAATAGGTAATCTTTTGCATCTGGCATCCCTCACTTAATAAAATAGTTTTGAGGTCCATCCATATTACAGTATGTGAAAGTACCACATATGGAACAGTATGGTACCATTTAGCAATAAACGGAATGAGCACATTTGTTTATCTATTCACCAACTGATGACTAGATTTTTTTGCAGTTCTTGGCTATTATTTACAATGCTGTTGTAAAAATTCTTGTACATGTCTTTATAGATACATGTTTTCATTTCTTCAGTAGAATCTTATGAATAAAATTCTGGAGTCTTACATGCATGCTCAGTTGCTAAGTCGTGCCCGACTCTTTGCGACCCTATGGACTGTAGCCTGCCAGGCCCCTCTGTCCATGGGATTCTCCAGGCAAGAATACTGGAGTGGGTTGCCATTTCCTCCTCCAGGGGATCTTCCTGACCCAGAGACTGAACCGCGTCCTCTGCGTCTCTTGCACTGGCAGGCAGATTCTTAGGCACTGTGCTACCTGGGAAGCCCGTGGAGTCTTACAGTAAGTTCATCTTTTTAAGAAACTGCCAAACTTTCCAATGCAGCTGTACCATGTACTAGAAGACTTAATAATATTAAATGGTAGGTCTTGTTTCTGCCTAAAATTAAAAAGTTCAAACATGGATACATACCTCCTCATTTGGCAAAGACACATAAACCCGTTTGGTAAAACGCCTAAAAAAAGGATTCAAGCAATCTCAGAAATACAGTTTTGAATTTAAACAGCAAATAACAAAAACAAAGCTTTAAGTATAGTGCTCAAGGCATTTGAATACATTTTAGTAGTCATCAATGTAAAAAGTCACTCTTTTAAAATATTCTAGTTAAATACATAAAATAGGTAACTAATAAGGATCTACTGTATATACCACAGGGAAGACTGCCCAACACTCTGTAATGACCTACATGGGGAAAGAATCTGAAGAAGAGTGGATATATGTATATGTATAACTGACTCACTCTGCTGTACACCTGAACCTAACAGAACATTGTAAATCAACTGTACTCCAATAAAATTTTTAAAAATTCCAGTTAATGTTTAAAAATCCTTAGTATTGGCAGATTTAAATTAACCATTTGTGTATCTGTATTTTTTAACAGTAGTAACACTTTAAAACAAAATATCTGATATAAGAAGTTGAAGAAACAGATCTCTGCTATCTCCGTGAAACTAAGAACAACTAAAACCAACGAGAACAACAGAAACAGAAACGTAAAGTCCATCATCAGCAAAGTAGGGAATGTTTATAACTAAAATGTATGAAGAAGGCCTGCCTAGGGCAGTGAAAATTACACGACAAAGGTGAATGTAGACAGGACCCGCCACTGCGAATTCCAGACACGGCTGTCAGAGCAGTTTTCCAGAGGGAACAGAGAACACTCTGAGGGGAATAAAACTAACCTCCCCACATTTAAACAAGCATGTGAGGACTGGCTCTGCAGACCATGTGGCCCTAGTCAGCAGCAAAGGAATGACAAGGAAGATGAGACTGAACAAAGAAACTCAAAGACACAACATCTTTGTAAGAAGATATCAGTCAGTCTGGCAAGAGGACAAGCTGTCTTGCAATGGCCAAATCTTTTTCAGTGGAAGAAGACTAAATCGACCCAGTCTCTTATTTACATACATGTACACTTCTTCACCAGGTGCGGCTTTGTTGTCAGTCAGGGAGATGGCCCACCAGTCCACGGTATATAGGACAATTCAAGATATTTGCCTTGCTATCTTAGTTTTCTAGCTCTTCTACAACATCCTTTCAAAATTACATTCTCCAAGAAAACTCCCCTTATTCAAATAAAATAGGCAAAACAGACAAAAGCATAGGACTGATTTTAAAAAACAGTACCAAAAAAAGAGGGGAAAGAATACAGTAAACATAAAATAGATAAAATGAAGAACATGCAGAAGAGGATTTTGCCATAAAGCAAATTAAAACTGTGACCAAATATCTTCCCAAGAAAATAATTTAATGAAAAAAAAAAAAGGCTCCTATGAAATTAGAGCTCAATGAGATAGAAAGATTCAAAGAAGTAAGACAACAGAAGATGAAAAATGGGACTGCAAAGAACAGGAAAGCAATAAAAAAGAAAAGAAAAACCACCACAAAAACAAAGGTCACAAAAGTAAAAGTAGTAGTAGAAAGGAGATTAGACACTAACCCTACTGGGTTAACCCATAAATGTGAATAAAAGCAGGCTGGCTTCAGACTTTCACACTGCAACATCCAGTCCTAGAAACAATAGGCAATGTTACAAATTCCTCAGGAAAGGAACGGGAGGTCCAAGAATTTTATGTTGAGTCAAACTGTCCTCCCAGTAGAAAGGGAACACATTTGCTCAAACACATGAGAAGAGAGAATGCAGCTCCCATGAACTGTGTTAGCAGGGTAAAAATCAGTTTTGGAGTTTTAAGATACTTTAATTCAACCCAGAAGAAATAAGCAATTTGCCTAAAACCATAAAGTTAAAAACAGTTTTCCTGGTATCATGCTGGTCCTGTCCTCAAAAGTTTTGTTTACTAACAAGAAGCCAGAGGATGGATATAGAGAGGAAAACAATGAATTTAGTCTTTACACTGAGAATGAAAGACAGAAGAAATACGTGAGACGAATGAAGGAGTAAATACATCTGTAATAAATGTGCGCATTTCCCCATGAATTTCCCTACCTGAGAACAGCTTCATCAAGCTCTTGTGGCCTGTTGGTTGCACCCATTACAAGCACTCTGTCATCTCCAGCAGACTGTACCTGTAAGTCAAAAATTTTTTCAATACTTTTAAAGTAATAACAAAGAAAAACACAATAAAGATATCTATTTCTAATCTGGGCCATTCAATTGGAAAATACATACATTACAATGCTACCACATAAAAATATCATAATCAATACGTACACCATCAAATTCTATTAGAAATTCAGTTTTTAGACGTCTGCTAGCATCATGTTCTCCTTCTCTTCTTTCACACAAAAGACTATCAACTTCATCTAGAGGAAATACAAGGATGGAACTTTAATTAAAAGCCAAGCTACATGAGTTATCTGAGATTAACCTAGTTTATTATACATTTAGGATACATTAGGTTATTAATATAATGTATCCTACTCAATTTGTTGGACAGTCTTTAACCTTGTGCTTTTTGAAAACTTTTTACTTCTGCAACTATACTTCAATAAAAATTTTAAAAAACTTTTTACTTCTGAATAATCTTTCTTATCATTCCCTCACATTTGGAAGAAGGGAACTTTACAAATGTTCAACTAAGCTGTTGGAAGACATGTTCTTACCTATAAAAATTATGGAAGGTTGAAGTTCTCGAGCCACAGCAAATAGAGCTCTCACCAATTTCTCTCCTTCTCCTACCTAAAACAAGGCATTGGACACTGTTAAATCAATAAAATGCAAGATTGTTCCTTCCAGCTTTTTTAATTTCACTACTGAAAATCTAGTACCTAGGAATTTAACTTCCCTTCTTTGCAGCAACCAAAGATTTGGTTAAAGAATAGGGGTGAGGGGGGTTACTGATTGATCCTTAGAACACCAGTAAATAGACTACTTATTTATTAAGAGAATCTGGTGAGTACTTAAAAAAAAAAAAAAATATATATATATATATATCTCTCTCTGTCTTGTTTCACTATGCATTTCTAAGACTTGAGACTGGAGTAACTATTGGGGTATAACTACTGAGAAGAGGGAACACCAGAGGACAGAGGGATGCAGCACTATTCCGTAAGCCGTAGGCTGCAGGGTGTATTTATAGAAGCACGTAAGTTGGAACGTGCTCTCCTAAACAAAACTTGCTTTACTAAAAACATCTTGAAAATCCATTCTCACAATATCACTGTCAATAAATGTTAAAGCATTTCTAGGTGGTCCAGGTGGTCTATGAACACTCCTTAAGACATTATCAGGGGCTTGAACACTATACTAAAGCCATTCTATGCACCAAAGCATCTATGCTCTGAAAGGGTCATGAGGTTTGCGGTAATCTACTACAAAAACTACTTTGTCCTCTAGGTGGCATCTATACTTTTTATTGAAAATTAAATTATAAAGAAAAACAGGAAAAGCCTCAGATTTAGAATCTGCAAAACAAATATTCCCAGAGCCAGAAGGAACTGAGAGAGATGACCTCTTATGACATCAACCCTGTAAGATTTCCCTGGTGATCCAGTGGTTGAGTCCACCTGTCAATGCAGGGAACCTGGGTTCAAACCCTGATCTGGGAAGATTCCACATGCTGCAGGAACAACTAAGCCTGAGGGATACAACTACTGAGCCTGTGTTCCGCAACAAGAGAAGCCACCACAATAAGAAGCCTGTGCATCGAAACAGGAGAGTAGTCCCTGCTTGCCACAACTAGAGAAAGCCTGTATGCGGAAATGAAGACCCAGCCTAGCCAAAAATAAGAAAATACATTAAAAAAACAAAACAAAACACTTTATAAAGGAAGTAAAACCTCAAGTGATACTTTCTTAAGGCCAGTTCCGTAGGTAAGTCAGGTTGGCATCCCTACCTCCTAACTTCCAGGACAGTGTTCTCTGTTGTAGGCTAATATAGGTAACCTACTGTAACAACAGTTTTACTTGTAAAATTTCACACAGGAAGCAAAATTTAACCAGGAGAAGTATCACTGTATAGTTACTTTTAATTACTTTACAAAACTGAGACCTCTGCCAGTACCTGATCTTGTACTCCTATACTCCAAATTTCTATTGTTCAAGCGAGCTAGTCCGTGGTATTTTAATACACAACCCTAACAAACAAATCTCACAGAAAAATTTCACTTTTACTTAAACGAGCCTAACAAAGGCACATAACTTTCTACTTTGAAGAGTAAAAAAAGAAGATATTTAAATAATATGTAAGTAATAGATATAAAACTCATAGAAAAACATCTTTGTGTAAGGTTATTGCCATTTATTCTTAACACAGTAACATTTAGACAGTAACTTAAAGCATGACAATACTGGAAAAAGAACACTCACATATTTCGAAGTTAAACTTGCAGCACTTATATTAAAGAAGGTTGCATTAGATTCTGCAGCTACTGCTTTAGCCTTTAAAAATCAGAAGGGTAAATATATTAGTTCAATTGCTTTAAAAAGATAACTACATGTGATCAATTTAATTTCTAGAAAACATTTCCTAAAAACATAAGGTATGACACAATTTCCAACAAATAGCAATCAATGTATTTCCTTCTCAGCAATGAGAAAAAGGTGCAGGAGGAGCTGTGCTTCTTCTCACTCTCTTTTTCTCTAAGAGAGATGTCAAAGGGACAGGTTGAAAAAAAAAAGAAGGGTGTGTTATTCTCTTCCCAGTTATAAAAGATATCTGGTTAGAGAAAGATAAACAGCTGAAGGAAAAAGTTACTCTTTCCCTATTTAGTTTTCCCTGTAGCAGAGTCATGCAGGAAAAGAGGTATTCAGATCCTAGCAAAAACTTCTGGCAAAACGATATAGAAAAAAACAATCTGTTGTATGTCAGTTATGCCTCAATTAGAAAAAAAGAAAGGGAGAAATCTGTTATCAGGCTGATTATTTTATTTAAATAAACCTGCTAAAATAGTAAAAAAAAAAAAAAAAAAATCAGAGATTAGCAAGATACTCAATATAGTAAGGTAAGCTCTTCTAGGGCAAAATTTTAATATTTAACTTGGGAAAACAATGAAAATTATACTGTTCCCAGTATCAAACTAATACTGGAGATAACATACATGGTTTTTTTCCTATCTTCATCATTAAAAACTAACTTAAAACCTGGGAGTTCCCTGGTGGTTGAGTGGTTAAACTCAGTGCTTTCACTGCCATGACCCTGGATTCAATCCCTGATCTGAAAACTAAGATCCCACAAGGTGTGCAGTATGGGGGGAGGGGAGGGAGGGGAGAGGGAGAAAGTATATAACAACAAAAGGCAAACCATAAACAACAGACTCAGTGACAATGAAATGTTTCTTTTATTCATATTATACCCTTAATATCTCAATAGAACTTGCCAATTTAAAAGGGATTCTTACCAGCATTGTTTTCCCATTTCCAGGTGGGCCAAAGAGTAACAGTCCTCTGGCAGGAGCCCTAAGCCCTGTGAACAACTTAAAAATACATACTTTAGTTCATAACTGTGATTCTAGAGACACTTTTTCCAGACATTTTGAGTATTATTTGTTATCTAAAAAGTACTATTTGTGATCAGTAGCATCCTCCAAAAGAGAGCTGCCCAGAGCTCTAAAGAGAACATATTATCAATAAATTACTACAATTACCCCAAACAGAAGAAAACAAAGTGAAGTAAACCCAAATTCTTATTGAACAAATTGAAAGCAACTGAGCTTCCCTGGTGGTCCGGTGGTTAAGAATCCGCCTGCCAACGCAGCGGACACAGGTTCAGACCCAGGCCTGGGAAGACACCACAGGCTGTGAGGCAACTGCCCGTGAACCACAACTGCTGAGCCTGCCAGCTGCAACCACTGAACCCTGTGTGCCCTAGCGCCCGTGCTCCACAATAAGAGAAGCCACCACAATGAGACGCCCGTGCACAACAGAAAGTAGTCCCCGCTCACTACAGCTAAAGAAAGCCCCCTTGTGCAGCAGTGAAGACCCAGTACAGCCACGATCAAAATTAAAAACATTTTAAAAGTACATTTAAAAAACTGAAAGCAGGCTGATTAAACAAGACATACGGAACAAAGAATGCTTCTCCCCTTCTTTTAGAGATCTCACCAAAATAACAGTAAATGAATAAAAAAAGAAATACATCTTCAAAACAAAACAAAACAAAAATACAAAAGGAAACAACAGAGGACACAAATTTCTGTACATGGTGAGTTGATAAAGTGTGGTAAATTATTTAATGGAGTTGAGGGAGCTAAAACTAAGCACCTGCTTGTGAAGGGATACCTAGATACCAGGAGCAAGCTGACATGAACAAAAAACCCTGGAAAAGCTCTGGAATTGGAGGAATCAGGTATGGGAGAAAGCACTAGTAAGGCAGTTGGCCAAAAATGGGGGACTGATTGAAAGTTTGTGTGAGGAACAACGGAAACCATGCTCCTGCCCTGACCAAGAGCACGCAGCGTGTACTGCTCTTCCACAACAAAAGGAGGCAGATACTTCCTTCTCTGCTGCTGAGTCACTTCAGTCATGTCCGACTCTGTGCGACCCCGCAGACGGCAGCCCACCAGGATGTCCAGTCCCTGGGATTCTCCAGGCAAGAACACTGGAGTGGGTTGCCATTTCCTTCTCCAATGCATGAAAGTGAAATCGCTCAGTCGTGTCCGACTCTTAGCGACCCCATGGACTGCAGCCCACCAGGCTCCTCCGTCTACGGGATTTTCCAGGCAAGAGTACTGGAGTGGGGTGCCATTGCCTTCTCCATTCCTTCTCTAGAGACATTAAACCATAGTTGCCAAACTCAAGGGCACCAGGCATGGCAGGCATGAAGGGTGAAGACTCAACTGATAACATTTTACTGAACAGTGAAAGTGTGTGTACTTTTAAGTTGAACCATATGAAGTAACTGATATTCAACTTAGAGACAAAATTTTATTTGAGTGGGTTCAGGTTTACAGAAAATTTAATGGAAAGAATAGAGTTTCCATGTAACTCCTCACCTCCCCCACCTCCACTATTATTAACATCTTGCATTGGTATGGCACATTTAATACAGCTAATGAATACTGATACATTATTATTAACCCAAGTTCATAGTTTACATTAGGGTCCACTATTTGTGTCAAATATTTACCATTAGTTTCATGTAGAACAGTTTCACTACCCTAAAAACTACCTTCTCCACCATCTATTTAACCTTCCTGCCCTCCCTACGAATGCTTGGCAACCACTGATCTTTTTACTGTCTCCATAGTTATTCTAGTTGGAATCACACAGTATTAGACTTCTAAGATTGTCTTCTTTGACTTAGCAATATGTACTTAATGTTCCTCTGTGTATTTTCATGGCTTGATAGCTCATTTCTTCTTAGTGCTGAATAATATTTCATTATCATGGATATACCATAGTTTGCTTATACATTTAACTACTGAAAACCATCTCGAATGAACAAAGGTTAAAGTATTTGCTTTAAGTAATTCTGAGAATAAATTAACTCAAGAATGTATTTTTAATATTATTTATCTCATTCAAGCCACTTTTAGTGTTCAGTAACTTAATTATTGTTGTTGAGAAGGTCTTACAACTAGCTGAGAAAAGAAGTGAAAGGAAAAGAAGAAAAGGAAAGATATATCCATCTGAATGTAGTTACAACGTGAAGTCAAGTGGACCTTAGGAAGCATCACTAAGAACAAAGTTAGTGGAGGTGATAGAATTCCAGTTGAGCTATTTCAAATCCTAAAAGATGATGCTGTTAAAGTGCTGTGCTCAATAGGCCAGCAAATATGGAAAATTCAGCAGTAGCCACAGGACTGGAAAAAGTCAGTGTTCATTTCAATTCCAAAGGTCAATACCAAAGAATGTTCAAAGTACTGCACTATTGCACTGACTTCATATGATAGCAAGGTAATGCTCAAAAGTCCTTCAAGCTAGGTTTCAACAGTACGTGAACTGAGAACTTCCAGATATACAGGCTGGATTTAGAAAATGCAGAGGAACTGGAGATCTAATTGCCAATGTCCATTAGATCATAGAAAAAGCCAGGCTATTCCAGAAAAACATCTGCTTCACTAACTATGCTAAAGCCTTTGACTGTGTGGATCACAAAAAATTGTGGAAGATTCTTAATGAGATGGGAATACCAAACCACCTTAACCTACCGCCTGAGAAATCTATATGCAGGTCAAGAAGCAACAGTTAGAACTGGAATGGAACAATGGACTGGTTCAAAATTGGGGAAGGCGTACGTCAAGGCTGTATACTGTCACCCTGCTTATTTAACTTACATGCAGAGTACATCATGCAAAATGCCAGGCTAGGTGAAGCACAAGTCAAAATTAAGACTGCTGGGAGAAACATCAATAACCTCAGATATGCAGATGACACCACCCTAAGAATAGAAAGTGAAGAGGAACTGAAGAGCCTCTTGATGAAGGTGGAAGAGGAGAGTGAAAAAGCTGGCTTCAAACTCAACATTAAAAAACTAAGATCATGGCATCGGGTCCCATCACTTCACGGCAAATAGATGGGGAAACAATGGAAACAGTAACAGACTTTATTTTCTTGGGCTCCAAAATCACTGTAGATGATGACTGCAGCCATGAAATTAAAAGACACTTGCTCCTTGGAAGAAACGCTATGACAAACCTAGACAGTATATTAAAAAGCAGAGACATTACTTTGCCAACAACAGTCTGTATAGTCAAAGCTATGGTTTTTCCAGTATACGGATGTGAGAGCTGGACCATAAATAAGGCTGAGCACCAAAAAATTGATGCTTTTGAACTGTGGTGTTGGAGAAGACTCTTGAGAGTCCCTTGGACTGCAAGCAGATCAAACCAGTCAATCCTAAAGGAAATCAATCCTAAATATTCATGGGAAGGACTGATGCTGAAGCTCCAGCACTTTGGCCACCAGATGTGAAGAACTGACTCATTGGAAAAGACCCTGATGCTGGAAAAGACTGAAGGCAGGAGGAGTAGGGGATGACAGAGGACGAGATGGTTGGACAGTATCACCAACTCAATGGATATAAGTTTGAACAAACTCTGGAAGATGGTGAAGGACAGGGAAGCCTGGCGTGCTGGAGTCCACGGCGTTGAAAAGAGTCAGACATGACGGAGTGACTGAACAAAAACAAAATTATGATTCTGTGTTTTTAAGATGAAATAAAAATTCCAGCACTGTAAAAAAATGAATAAATTCATCATGATGCCTGTCATACCCAACTTTCCAATCTAGCCTAACAATGTCCCCATTGTGATCCATGCAAGCTCCCCACTGTGGAGAATTGAGAATAAAGCTGATCTGCTGCACAATGAAGGTGCTTTATGAAATAAGCTCTGACCCATGATCCATTTTACAGTCTACTGAAATGATGAAAAGATGAGCTAGGACAATCATATTCTCTTTCTCGGGAATCTTAACAGGAATTATAAAAATGTTCAAATTGGCAGATGCAGAGATAGACAAATGGTCCCAATCCTGAGATCTGGCTCTACCTCAGATGCTGTTTCTCCTTAAGCTCCAATTTAGTACAGTTACTAAAGCTTCTGCCCCGCCCAAGCCTAGATTATTCAACTTTGAAATTCCAGTTTTTTCAAACAGTATGGCCCTACCATGGAAATATTCCTAAATGTAAATTCATATGCTGTTTGACCTTACTCTCCACTTTAGATATGTTCCTTAAAGCTATGCATAGAGCAGAAGCTGAATGACTTCTAACACAGTCCAGATATTTCCTTACTACCTTTACAATTTTAGATATATTTTTGTACCCTAAGAAGAACATCATTTATAATAAAGCCCATACTTGAGACTGATCCACCAATTAACTAAAATGTAGAGAAAGAAATTTAGGTCTTAGGACTAGTTTCTTTGGCAACAAATGGACTAAACGACTGCTAAGATCCTTTTCAGGTCTGCGGTTGCATGAATCCTTTCAACAAGCATTTTTTTGGTCAATACTCAGTCTGCTGCATTTACTATGCTTATATATAACCCTAGGGAAAAAGTTAGCCCAAAATACAAACCATCATATGTTTCCTCAAAGTGTGGCCTGAGGTGGTACAAGGGACAAATTTGGCTACTATAAAGACAAATGCTTTCCACCTTAATAATTCTTATTATTTTATTGAGTATTAAGAATATTCAATTAGTATATTAAACCAGTGATTTCCTGCACACTGCTTCTTAGAATGAGCAAGAGGTAAAAGAAAGTAGAATCAACAAATAATAAATTTCAGTATAGTTGGTGCTCACAAGTTACAAACAGTATGAGAATGACAGAGACTATAGAAAAATAGGGCTACACAACCTTTACACGTTCGTTTAAGAGTGCATTCACAATAACGTGCCATATAACATCTATGTTCATTAGATTCTGTAAACGAGTCCACAAAGACTTGATAGCTCAGGAGGAAGAGAAACAGCTGACCCAGACTGGATCCTCAGATTTATTTTTTGCAATTTTTTTAGAACAGCATCAAATATGAAATCTGTGAATTGTGAAAATCCAAAACAATACCAAATATGGAAAATTAAATATTTATTATCAATTGCAAGATTACGTAACTTCTTCAGTGAGTTAAAAAATTATGGGATGGAAGGTTAGGCCCCTACCCATCACTTATCAGCTCTTCACTTACTTTGATCACTTAATATCTTCAAAATAATTCTTTTAAATAACCTTATCTTAATTTCTCTTTTCTCAAGTATTATTTCTGTCTTTTAATTTTAAATCTCTCTTACCTTAATATAAAATTATTGCCTGTTACCTATTTTTCCTATAAACTTAATTACAAACGCATTGGGAATTAGTTACCATTATAGTCAATCTCCTTTCCAATACAGTTAACATCAACTGCTAATGATTTTTCCTTTAAAAAAAAATCAAATCTACTGTTAAATGAATTAATCATTCTAGTATAGCTCATTTATTTACTGATACTATGGATTCAGTAATGGATGATGCTATAAGAAAACGACAATATAAAGTCCTTACCTCAGGTCTCAGAGAAGGAAGAATAACAATTTCTTGCAATGCTTGTTTTGCCAGCTCTTGACCAGCTATATCATCAAATTTAACAGCTGTTCCACTAAGAAACAGAATTTCAGTTAACTACACACATATTCTTCAGTTATTATAATATTAAGTCTAAGCTCTATGTAATGCAGCCATTTTTATGTTAACAAGAGTGAAACTGTATAGTTAAATCAGTACAGCAACGGCTTTCTCATTTACAGTAATTGAAAACCATCATAAAAATTAAATATGTAAATTAGACAAGATATTTATTATCCATTTTACTAATGATATATTTTGCCAGTAAAAAATGTTTAAACTCCATAAACCACTTTAGATGACAATACTTACTTGTCCACAATTTCATTCATTATAAGGTTAGCAAGGTTGCTGTCCACATTCCTAAAATTCTTCAAGTCTTTCTTTTTACGAGCAGCAGTTGTAGGGGTAGAAGGCTTATTTGTTCTATTTGTTTTTGGTGTACTCTTGGAAGGACACAAAATTTTGATGTGAAAACACAACATAATGTTTGCAATTTTCACATGTGAGTTAACTTTAATGTTCACAGAATTAAAGGAATAAAAGTAGCAAAAAATAGATATAAAATCCCCAAATTGTATATTTATTCTAAGATAAAATGGCATTCTCTATAGAACTACATTTGGCATGAAGTGGGTTTATAGAAGATTTTATCCAGAGAGATTTACTTACTATGAAATAAAAAGGCTCTATGACAACACACTCACATAATTTTGATCCTTGTTAGAATTGTAACAAAACTCTATGTATGTTTAATGTTATAAACACTTATGTACATTTACATAATTATACAAATAACAAACGTAAAATGTCCTGTAGGGAATTTCCTGGTGGTCTAGTGCTTGGAACTCCCTGCTTTCACTGCTGAAGGCCTGGGTTCAGTTCCTGATTTGGGAACTGGTATGGTAAGCCACATTTCATGGCACAGCCAAATAAAGAAATTAAATAAAATTAGAAACAAAAAGACTGGATAAAGAATACATAAAACAGACTGGATAAAGAAACTTACTGTTAAAAACACCTAGTTAGAAAGATTTCCTTCAAAGATAATAGAGAAAAAAAAAGATTTGCTTTTTAGTAGCAAGTTGCATCTGCTACTTAGACTTTATTTTTTATTCTTTTTATTTTTAAAAGTTGTATTTATTTACTATTTGGCAGTACTGGGTTTTCACTGCAGCATGCAGTATCTTTTAGTTGCAGCATGCAGGATCCCTAACCAGGGATTGAACCTAAGTCCCCTGGCTTGGCAGTGCAGAGTTTTAGCCACTGGACCCCCAGGCAAGTCCCTACTTAGATTTTTATAAATCTAAATTTAAAAAAAAAGAAAAGAAATCATTCAACTCTGTGGAACTTATCAATTCTCTTAAGGTATTACAAAGTACTTATAATAAATTTAAGCAAGCATTGTCATATTCAAAATTTTGTTTGCAACAGCATAGCAACTGAAGTTACTGTCTCGAAATACCTTATGAGTGGCAGCTGCAGAACCAGGTCCTTGTCTCACGCCAGAAACCATGGATAAACCACTGCAACTAGGTGCTCTATGGTGGCCTGAAAGACCTGTGGGTCCAGTTTTCATAACTGTTTTTGAACGAGGCAGTGAATTACTAGCATGTGTTAACGGATCTTTTCTTTTTGGAACAGCTCCACTTTCTATCAAGGAAAAAATAAAGTCATCATGGTCAGAAAATTGTGGCTAAACATTATAAAAGTTAATATAAGAACCAGTACAAATTTGAAAGCTAGTAATATTATTTTTATTTCAGCAGTATCTCAAAATAAGACTTCAGTCAGAATATATACTAAAGTGTTCATAATGATTGTTACTGGGTGTGGACAAGATTATGAGTATTTAGCCTTTTCCTTTTCCTGGTGTATAATTTTAAGAAATACATATTTGTCATAAAAAGAAATAACTATTTGTGGGGGCAGGAGGAGGATACAAAAAAGGTACCAAAAAAATAAGGCTGCCAAATTTTTTTTCTTTTTTGTTTTGTTTTATTTAAAAGCTGCAAAAAATTAAAGAAACAAAATGTAGTAAAGGCACTAGGGGTAGGCTGTATGGGGGTGGGGGCGGGAACAAACAGCACATCATTCCAAACTTTTCAGACTACAAAACAGTAGGAAAATCCAATCTGTGCCACCAGAAGAGTTTTAAAAGGTAATTTTAATTTAAAGAGTATAAAGATGTGGTTAATATGCCAAGTATTTCGTGCTGTATCTATGTTACCAGGTGGCTCAGTGGTAAAGAATCCACCTGCCAATGCAAGGAGACACAGGAGATGGGGGTTCGATCCCTGGGTCGGGAAGACTACTCATTCAGTATTCCTGCCTAGAGAATCCTATGGTCAACGGACCCTAGCAAGCTAAAGTCCAAGGGTGGCAAAGAGTCAGACATGACTGGGCATGCATGCACGCACATATAAATAAACAAGTATAAGATATTTTCTAATAAGTCTAAAAGGTCACATGACCTACCTACTCTGCTCTTCTACATAAATTATACACTTTAAATGTTCAAATCTCACTGCTTCTAAATAATATTTTCATATACTATATAACAAACATCAGAGTTTATTAATAGAAATGTTCACTGTTAAATCAGTCAGCAAATTAGAGTAGCCTAGAGAAAAGACTAGCTTAAAGACAAAAGCCTTTGCCATAATATCCCTTAATATAGCTTAAGGAAACTCCAAAGAAGGGAACTTGCTTCCAGTGTATGGGGCATGGGTTTAATCCTTGATTGGGAAACTAAGATCCCATATGCCACACGGTACGGTGAAAATCTGTACCATTTGTTCAAGGAACTAAAGGATAATGACCCTATAGGAAAAACAAGGAAGAAAAGAGAATGACAACAATTAAAAGCCAAAGTGTGAATAAAAGCAAGATCCGTCTAGGGTGGTAAGTATTTATCACTCACTTCAAACGGGAAAAAGGAGACTGGAGAAGAATTTCTACAAACAGAAAATATACAGTCCTAAGATTATAAATGGATAAAAATTTTTACAAGGAACTGTGAGGATGATAGCAGACTTCTCATAAAAATAACAAAGGTCAGCAAGCAACCAAGTGTGCTCAAAATGCTGAAGGAAAAAACAATGTTAACTTTCATCTATTCTCTATTCCGGTGACCAGCCAAGTAAGGACAAGGGTATTTTCAGACACGAGGCTGAGAGAGTTTACTATCTACAAAACTTCATTAAAAGAAATATTAAAGCAGGTCTTTTAGTTAAAAAGCACAGAAAAGAGCAAGAGCCTGTAATGTGAAGCTAGAGAGCAAGAAAAAAAAATCAGACAACTTGAGGGGAGGAAAAATGGAAATTGAGTTACAGATGTAGAAAACAAACTTATCATTACCAGGGGGTAAGGGAGGGGAGGGATAAATAGAGATTGGGATTGACATATACATACTACTGTGTATAAAGTAGATAACTAATAAGAACTTAACGTACAGCATAGCGAACTCTAGTCAATATTCTGTAATGGCCTATATGGAAAAAGGATCTAAGAAAGAGTGGATATATGTATAACTGATTCACTATGCTACACACCTGGACCTAATATAACATTGTAAATCAGTTATATATAATTGATTTAAATAAAAATTTAAAAAACAAGAAATCTTTAAACTTTCTTATTACATATGAGTAAAGAAAGCAGTTTTCTTATGGTCTATACTATGAGTTTTCTGTTACAGTTTGAACAAAGTAATATTTACTTTAATAAAATTTAAGCACTGGACACAAAACTAATTCTGAAAAAGTTATCAATAAAACTAGACAAGATGTCAGAGAACCTAGGAAATGAAGATTCCTTCCACCCAAACAAAACAAGGCAAAAAACCATTTAATTTTCTGTAGGAGCTGATGTGATGCTCAAAACTTATGGGAAACAAATTTATCCTATAGTAAATAATAGTATTCTAATGTTTCTCCTTACTGTGTGAACTCAGCTTCAAACTTTTTCCAACAGGGGTTATAACTAAATACTCATTCATTGTATAGGTGAAATGTATATGCACTGAAAACTGGTATATGATCAAAAAATTAAAATTATTGTCTCAAAAAACACTGCTTTATAAAAATCTGGTACAGGTAGCGACAGGAAAAAACACCAAAGCTCAAAATAAAATAGAAACAAAAGAACATCTTAATAATTTAGGAAAATGAGCCTTCACATTTTATCATCTCAAAACTTGGAGGTTGTAAAATATGCATATATAACAGGTTGAGAATGGCTACACCTATCTGTTACGTTTACATACCATGAACGACAAGGATGCTGTTTTTTCTACATAGTCCTGTGCGAACAAAAACCAATCAAATCTATCACTGTAAAATCAAATCAACATTATCAGGTTAAGCAGGACTCTACTTTGCATGCAAGCTTTATTATTTGACATGTTAGTTAACCTAAACCCACCTGACTGGAGATGTCCATTACGGCATGTCAAGTTAGTACTGTCATTATAGACGTCCGTTTGTGACTTGGAAAATTGCAAACTTGGTTGCAGCTTCTCTATGCAACAGAGGGGAGTGTAAAAAAAGAAAAAAATAAACAGAAAACAACATAATAAAAAATGTTTATGTGAAAATTAAAAATGATTCAAGGTGTTAAAAAGTTATATAGTAAAGGGTTTTGCATTTATATAAAATTATCTTTAACAACATAACTAATTAGCAAAAACTCAGACGTTAAAATAGCAACAAAAATAAACGAGTGAATTACTGTGTTCAAAATATGCATTATTCAGGTTTGGTAACCTGAGGCAATTCTATAACACTACTATCACCAGTAAACATTTCCTGAGTATCTAATACATCCAAATCATTGTACAGGGAGAACAGGATAGAGTTAGAAAGAGAACATTAAGAAGACTTTACAGAGGACGTGGGCTGTGAGCTGGCTAGGATCTGGAAAGATTTAAAAAAAAAAAAAAAGGACATCTCATCAGCAAAAAAGAAATGCAATAAAGCAGAAGGGAATAAGCAAGCTGCAGAACTGTGTGTACAGTACCCTACCATTTATTTAAACACACATGTATATTTGAATATCTAAAAATTCTCTCTAAAAAAGACCCAGAGAAACTGGTAAATACTAGCTGTCTCTGGGGAGGGGAAATGAGTGGCTGGGACACAGTATGGGATGGATGCTTTTCCAACTTCTCAAAATTTTTGGCATGTGCATATAGTATCTATTTTTAAATTAATCAAATATTTTAAAGGATTATATCAACCCTACCCCTCCCCCCCAGTTCAAATTACAATGTGATCCTCTCAAGATCTGGGTCTCTATGTCTAGGACATGAAGCCCCAAAGTGTAGCGGTTTGAATTTTCTTGCCACCCTACATCACTGCTGCACTCTTTTCCCAGTCAAGTCACCCCATATTGCTAACTGATGAACACCTTGCTCCACCACTCATTCACTAGTATGAACTTGCTTCAGCATCAGTTTTCCAAGGGTTTCAAGGATTAAATAAAGTAATACATAAAGGACCTACCTGGGCTTCATTTATATTAGGGCTAAATTTTGACCACATCTATTTTATTGAAATACTCCAAGTTATCATTACTGATTCTTTTTTTAAATGATTTATTTTCATTTCTTTATCTGGCTCTGCAGGATCTTAGCTGCAGCATGTGAACTCTTAGTTGAGGCATGTGGGATCCAGTTCCCTGACCAGGGATTGAACCCAGGCCCTCCTCATTGGGAGCACAGAGTCTTAGCCACTGGACTGCCAGGGAAGTCTCTCATTACTGATTCCTATCTCCAGTACTAAGAAGTCAATGAAATGTAGCACATATATACTGACTCTCTTAAACTTTCATTGCTAAGGTCAGACAAGCAGGCGCCATGCTTGGTTTATGGTACAAACACACATGCCTTTGGGACAGGTTAAATAGCAGCTACCCTCTCTGCACAAAGCACAAAGCTTTTGTATCCTAGAACTGGCTGATACAATATACCTTGGAGCCCTTTTATTATTGTTAGTTAACAGATAGGTCATCTGATTTTTCTCAAAGATAACACTCATCAAATCACCATATTGAGAAAGAAACCATTTGTGTTGGTTAAAGACATAAATTAGAAAAAACTGATTTGTAAATGTCTTATTTATCAATTAACACTCTCTTCAACATTCTCTTCAATGTTAACAAAAAGGTCATGTAAACATTCATTATATAGCAAAAAGAAACAGAAACAAATCCTTAGTTCTGATAACTAAGAATAAAAAACCACAGAACTTGTTTGTAGGGTTTACATTTATATGTGTGAAAACGTACACATATACAATAGCAGGACACAGCTAATGTAAATCTGCTCCAGTTTATTTATTTTTTTAAGAAAGTAAACTTAGTTTAATGCTTTCTTTCAGAATGACTAAAGGTCATAGATTAATCAATGATGTAACATGAAACAAGTCACCTTGCTTCTTGATCCCCTCATGGGCAACCCCCACACAATCATCTCAGTGATCTACTTAGAAGGGAACCCTTTAGCAGCTTCCTGCTGCCCCCAGATCAGCACTGAAGCTCCCTGATATGACCAGCAAGGTCTGCCATGATCTGCCTACATCTCTCATGCCTGAGCAATCCCAAATTCACATCTCCATCAGCACCACGGTTTTCCTTGTCCCTCAGTCTACGTTCATGCTGTTAGTTCCTCCTGGAATATCCTTACTCCCAGACATTAATAACTTTTATTTATCTTTTTAAATCCCCACTTCAGGTTTTACTTCTTCCAGGAAGACTTCTCAGACACGTGTTTTCCCATCTCCACAAAATACATGTTATCTCCATCCTGCAGTGATGATTTATCTATTTATGCCTCCTCCACTGTATCAACACGAGCCTTAAACAGAATATTTTATCCAATCTATCGGTAAATCTGTTTGCTCAACCTTCAAATATAATACTAATTCAGCTGATGGTTACTCCTGGTATCACCCTAATCCAAGACTCCATTTCCCCCAGCTTACCATAACAGTTGTCTTACTCATACTCTTGCAACATCACAACAGGGATCCTTTTTATACGGAGGCCAGATGATGTTATTCCTTTCCTAAAAATCCTTCTAAGTGTACTCCACTTCACACGTGGTAAAAGCTCAGATCTTCATCATGCCCTCTAAAACCCTGCCTGTTGTCAAGACCCTCCCCTCCCCACCTCCACCATCAGCTCTTCGATCTCTGCTATATTCTCCTTGCTCTGGCGCACTGGTCTCTTAGCTGTGTGCTCAGTCATGTCCAACTCTTTGCCACCCCATGGACTGTAGCCCGCTAGGCTCCTCTGTCCATGAGGATTCTCCAGGCAAGAATACTGGAGTGGGTTGCTGTTTCCTTCTCAAGAGGGTCTTCCCAACCCAGAGATTGAACCCAGGTCTCCTGCATTGCAGGCGGGTTCTTTACTGTCTGAGTCACCAGGGAAACTCAACATGTCAGATGTGTTTTCTTAAGGCTTTGCATCAGCTCTTACTTCTCCGCAGACTTTCTTCTCCCAGACACCTGCAAGACTAACTGATGTCAGCTTCTCAAAGAGGCATACCCTGACCATCCTATTTAAAGCTAAGAATTCAGACCACCTCTCATCTACTCCTAAACCCTTGTACTGTATTTTATGCTTTCTTTTTTCCATGTATTTATCACCATCTAACACATGCTATAACTTGTTTATTCTATATGTCTATTGCCTACTGTCATTATTCCTCCTGCTAGAATATAAACTCTTTGACACAGGGATCCTTGTCTATATCCTAAGTGCTTACAATGTGATAACCACCCAGTAAATATTTCCCAAGTTAAGAAATAAATTCAGTTTATATTCCTTGGCACTGTATCTGGTACAGAGTAAGGATTTAATAACTGGACACTGAATAAAGCTAAATCTTTTAAAAAGAGCAACTGCCAAGCATACCAAGAAGTCACTGCCAAAATTACCTTTCTATTTATAACAGGTTTTACACTTAACCTTTGCTCTAAGGTCCACTTTGACTAAATTAAAGATATATTATACATAGGAACTCTTCCCCACCTCCATCAGAGAAGATATATCCTCTCAAACCAGTCTGTGTGGGGAACTCCCAATATCATTCTTCATCCTAATTGGGTACCTATCAGCCATCCCACCTCTGAAAAGCTCCATTTTTTAAATAGCACATGATACTCAAATACACTCTACTGTGCACTTTTGCACACTTCTTTACTGTCTTTTGTATATAACTCCCAGAAATTCTGCATTCTCAGAAGACAGGAATATGTTGATGATGTCTTTTATTCCACCCTCTCTTTTTTAAAGTAACGTCTTTCATGAATGGACATATCGTATTTTTGATAATAGACAACAAGAGCACCCAAATATTAATTCTATTAATACCTAGCTTCATGTTATATTACTATTATATATCTGTTTTGTCCATTCTTCTAATAACACAAATAAGAAATCACAAAGCTACATTTAAAGAGAAGTCTACAAACTGATGAGCTGCTTGTAATGTTTTACCATATCACAACTTACAATAAAAGATTAAAAACCAGCCATTGTTCAATTTGAAACAAGTTATAAAATGTTCCATAATCAAACAATCTACATCACATATATTGATACTCTGTATATATACTACAAAGTATTACAGCTAAAACACACAGAAAGGACCAATTAGAACAACTAGGTAGTTATTTTACTACAACAACCCTTGATGTACTATAACACTACTAACCCTGTCAGCCACAGGAGCCAGGGGAACACTGTCTTATTAGCTATCTGAAAACAGTAAGGGCTTTTTTTTCAACAATGTGGGGGGAAAATTTATAAACACAACAGACCATGTAAGAATGAATGGATGAATGACTGAATGAATAAAATACAAATGTATATATACTACTCAAAAGCAGGGGTGGTGATGGTGATTACACACAGGTAAGGAGATGAACAAAAATCAGCATTTCTAAGTACTTGCTTACTCAACAATTTATTGGTCACAAATATGGTGAGACAATAATTATCTATCAGCCTCATGTTACAAATGAAATAAAAAAGACTGAGACATGCTAAATAACTTATCAAAGTTGCAGAGCAACAGATAAAGTCTGCTGTTTGCCAAGTTTCTATACTATCTGTATCACTTCAAGCGATGGTAGAAACAACCACCCAAGAAGGGTGGGTTTTAGTTCCACTTTGATTTACCATAACCTATTTTTAAAGCCTATACCATCAAATACAAAATGAGAAGTGTCTCATTATAGTCCTTTTCCAACTGATAAACACAGAAAGAATGACAATTACAATGTCACTGGGCACAAGTCATCAACTGCTACTAACATCATTAAGAACTATTGATGCATAAACACAAACCACCCATCAAGCAGGCTTATCATTAAGAAATAAAAGTCTACTTTCAATCCAATTAAGCCTCTATATTCAAATATCAATTTATAGGGAGGACAAGAATACATTAAAAGATAACATGGATATACATGCAGCAAAATAGACTACAGGAAAAACTATGTGACAAAGATTTGGTTCATAAATCCCAAGAAAAAGAAAAAACCAGATGTGTATATTAAAAAAAGACATATAGAAAAAAAGAATACATTTGAATCAGTCCTAATGAGGTGGATGAAACTAGAGCCTATTATACAGAGTGAAGTAAGCCAGAAGGAAAAACACCAATACAGTATACTAACGCATATATATGGAATTTAGAAAGATGGTAACAATAACCCTGTGTACGAGACAGCAAAAGAGAGACTGATGTATAGAACAGTCTTATGGACTCTGTGGGAGAGGGAGAGGGTGGGAAGATTTGGGAGAATGGCCTTGAAACATGTAAAATATCATGTATGAAATGAGATGCCAGTCCAGGTTCGATGCACGATACTGGATGCTTGGGGCTAGTGCACTGGGATGACCCAGAGGGATGGTATGGGGAGGGAGGAGGGGGGAGGGTTCAGGATGGGGAACACATGTATACCTGTGGTGGATTCATTTTGATATTTGGCAAAACTAATACAATTATGTAAAGTTTAAAAAAATAAAATAAAATCAAAAGAAAAATAAATAAATAAATTTAAAAAAAAAAAAAAAAGACATATAGTATGGATCTTCTTGAGATCTGGATTCAAACAATTAAATTATAAAAAAACAGTAGCAGTTATTAAATTATGAGATACTGACTGCACATTATATATTAAATCTAGAAACTGACCTTTTTTGGCTATTACTTTTATGTTTGTATTAAAAGAACTATTTTTTTTTTTAGGTGTGATAATGGTATTTTGGCAATTTTTTCCCCCTGGTGGTCATGTCCATGACCCCATTTAATACAGTTTCCTCAGGAGGAGGAATCATTACCTTCATTACCTATAATGAAATGAATTTTCATTTTGAAGGTTCCAAGTACAAAGCTAAGTGAAAAATAAAAATGATACACAGGAAAGGAGGAAAGAAGGGAAACATAAGAAGGTACATTCTTCTCACTTTGGGAATTTTATTTTTAAAGCATCTTTATCTTTTGAGATACAATATAAAATATTGATAAATGAAATAAGATATGAAGAAATAGTTTCAAAATAGTAATATGAAGCTGGGGAAAGTGGGCAGGGATATAAACTGGGGTTTGCAAACATTTTTTGTAAAGAGCCAGAGACTAAATATTAAAATACTTTCAAAAGTTATATATTAAGAGGCTTTGCAGGCTACATGATCTCTGTATCAACACCTCAATTCTGCCACTGCAGCACAAAAGCAATCAGATCATATACAAAGAAATGAGAGCAGCTTTGTGTCAACTTATAAAAACAGGCAGTGTACTGAACTGAGTCCATAGGCTACAGTTTGCCAATCTTGAATCAAGACCAATGATAAACTGATAATTACCAAAGTTGAGTGACAGATAATTAGTTCAATATGCTCTTTTCTGTATTTTAAAATTTTCATGAGTTAAAAAAAAGACTAGAACATATTTTCAAATGTGTTCTTATGTGACCATTGATCCAGTGTGATCACTGATTTATTTCTAACTATATTCAGAATTTCACTAAACACAGATTTCAAATGTATCTCATTGCAGTTATACAATTCATTAACTGATACCTAATAGTTGTAAACGGTCCTTGGCCATAACTAAATTAGTCATCATTTTAGCCTGAAGACGTCTAGCTCTTTCACACTGTTCACCTGAAAGAAAAAGTAGAAAAAAATAATTAAAATATCTACATTTACCTACTAACACTGCTTCCAGATAAGTTATCATAACAACTAATCTCAAGAGAAGTCATTGTCTTTATAAAGAAATTAAGAAAATATCATTTTCAAATAATATCTTAAAAAAAATCAGTTATAGTTCCTTATGAGAGTATCAGACCTAGTGTGGTATTTCATGGATTTCATGGCTTATGAGACATATTTTTTTCCCCTACATTTAAAAATCTCTGAAGTTGGGAAGTGTTTTAACACCAGTGCCAACCTATTAATGCTATTAGCCAGACTGCAGTCACAACATAGCTTGTCACTGCTTCTGCATACAAAAACTTGGTTATAAATATTAATATTTCTATTATAGCTATATCTAAATAAGATCAAGACAGCAAACTGAATAAGGTTAAAATTAAAATTGTATGTGATAAGAAGAGAATGTGTTAATAGTTTAACTGACATTTTTTTCTCTTAGTGGTACAATCGAAGGCATCTTCAATTCAATGAAATATTTTTCTCATAACTCATTTTCTTTGATCTCTTCTTCTATACATTTGACAAAAATTTTTGTACATAATTTATAAAGTGATGCTCATAAACTCATGAAAGTCTCCAAGACCCAACCTCCCTGCTCTCTTTTATATAGGAGCCCAGTAGCTAGAGAAATAGTCAAAATAAAAAGGAGACAGAAAAAATCATGGTAAATATTGGACACATTGTAGTTATTGGAGATTAGCTGATATAAATTATAGAATCAGTCAGCCAGATAAAATATCTACTGGGTGGATTGATCCCTAAGGCTAAGATTCTTAGCCCATGTATTATAATTTCTGCTTTTGAATTTATCAGAGCTATGATAGCCGAAGTACTTTATTCATTTAATAGTGTCACATATAACACATATTCACATACAGTATTTAAGAATTCAGGTTTTAAAGCCAGACTGCCTGAGTTCAAATCCTGACTCTACCTCTTCATGCCTATGAGATCTCAGGCAAGTTACTTCTTCCCACTTAAGGTTTTTAATCTGAAAAATAAGGATAACAGTAGCAGCTTCAGAGTGTAGGGCTGTGATGAAATTAAGAGAGATGATAAGTATGAAGCACATAAAATGATGCTTCAGTACACAGTATGTGTGCAGAAATTTGTTGTCTGTATATTTAACGGTAATATTAGACTCTGATTTTTAATTTGATGTGACAGAAAAAATGAAAAATAACTACTTTGATTTTAAAAGACCATGTGTAAATAAAAACAAACATTACAGCTCATATTCTAACACACAGTAAAGCATCACCCACAGTGCAAAAGGGGGATCTGTGGATTAACTACTCCCTCCCTGCCTTGACAGTGAGGAAAGAGTGAGGTTTCAAAGCCAGGGCTACAAATAGGTTAAAATATCATGAATCATGGTTCCAAGGAGGACACAAGTAATATACCATTTTTTATCTTACTGCTATAGGTAATCAAGTTTAAGCATATTTGGTCATAACTTCATTTTTAGCACAGGTAATAAAGCATTAACTGTAAGTCTAGAAAGAGTAACAGTAGCATTTAAAAATCTGTTAAATACTTTTATTTAGATAAACATATCGGAAATCAGGGCAATCATGTGAATATAATTTGGGATGCCACTAAATAAATGTAAATACAACCTTACCTTGTCCTGTAACTACGACGGCTATTCCTTTTTCTAGTTCTTCAATACCTTTCTTATACCATTCCACAGCTTGGTCCTTTTGTCCTACTTTAAAATAAAAATAATAATTTGTATAAATCATGTGCGTGTGTGTGTGTATGTATGCATGCGCTAAGTCGCTCTAGTCGGGTCTGACTCTGTGTGACCCCATGGACAATGTAGCCCACCAGCCTCCTCTGTCCATGGGATTCTCCAGGCAAGAATACTTAAGTGACTTGCCATTTCCTTCTCCAGGGGATCTTCCTGACCCACGGAAGATCTGGGTCTCCTAGACTGCAGACAGATTCTTTACTGTCTGAGCCACCAGCGAAGCCTAACCTGCTGCTGCTGCTGTCACTTCAGTCGTGTCGGACTCTGTGCGACCCCATGGACAGCAGCCCACCAGGCTCTCCCGTCCCTGGGATTCTCCAGGCAAGAACACTGGAGTGGGTTGCCACTTCCTTCTCCAATGCAGGAAAGTGAAAAGTGAAAGTGCAGTCGCTCAGTCGTGTCCGACCCTCAGGGATCCCATGCACTGCAGCCTTCCAGGCTCCTCCATCCATGGGATTTTCCAGGCAAGAGTACTGGAGTGGGGTGCCATTGCCTTCTCCAGAAGCCTAACCTAAGAATACACTAAAACATTTTCCAAAGCATGCTCTTTTTAGGAGATACAGGGATGAAAAAAGGGGGTGGGGTTGTGATCAAGTAAGCTAGAAAACTGTTATCCTGTGACTTCTCAGTACTTAAGCATTCTAATGAATATGTGGCTCTGCATGAGAGGAATACATACCTCAATGTTTCTCATTTTCAGAGCAGAAAGTCTTTTGTTGTTTATCATCTCATGGTATTGATGCTTAAAACCACTATAATAGTGTGTTAGAGAAATAAACTTGACTTCTCAAGATTTTACTTTAGATAAATGGTTTTAAACATGATTTCAATAATAATGAGAAAAAATAAGCACTGTTTAACCTAATTGTATTCAAATATGATGTAACATGTTCATTGTTGGATGATCCTTTCAAGAGTTAGTTTTTATTTCACAAATGACAGTACCATGAGAACTGGCATAAAAGGTCGCACGTGTGGCCATTTAGTAACACATTTCTATTTTCTTTGAAACATGACAGCATTTATTCTTGATTCAAAATTAAGCTCTAAAAGGACCTAAAAATTCAGCACGATCAAAATATGTATAGAAAATTTCTTTCAAGTGGTAACAGTTCAGTTCAGTCAGTTCAGTCGCTCAGTTGCGTCTGACTCTTTGCGACCCCATGAATCTCAGCACGCCAGGCCTCCCTGTCCATCACCAACTCCTGGAGTTCACTCAGACTCACGTCCATGGAGTTAGTGATGCCGTCCAGCCATCTCATCCTCTGTCGTCCCCTTCTCCTCCTGCCCCCAATCCCTCCCAGCATCAGAGTCTTTTCCAATGAGTCAACTACTTCACATGAGGTGGCCAAAGTACTGGAGTTCCAGCTTTAGCATCATTCCTTCCAAAGAAATCCCAGGGCTGATCTCCTTCAGGATGGACTGGTTGGATCTCCTTGCAGTCCAAGGGACTCTCAAGAGTCTTCTCCAACACCACAGTTCAAAAGCATCAATTCTTCCGCGCTCAATCTTCTTCACAGTCCAACTCTCACATCCATACGTGACCACAGGAAAAACCATAGCCTTGACTAGATGAACCTTTGTTGGCAAAGTTATGTCTCTGCTTTTGAATATGCTATCTAGGTTGGTCATAACTTTCCTTCCAAGGAGTAAGCGTCTTTTAATTTCATGGCTGCAGTCTCCATCTGCAGTGATTTTGGAGCCCAAAAAAATAAAGTCTGACACTGTTTCCAAGGTTTCCCCATCTGTTTCCCATGAAGTGATGGGACTGGATGCCATGATCTTCGTTTTCTGAATGTTAAGCTTTAAGCCAACTTTTTCACTCTCCACTTTCACTTTCATCAAGAGGCTTTTGAGTTCCTCTTCACTTTCTGCCATAAGGGTGGAGTCATCTGCATATCTGAGGTTATTGATATTTCTCCTGGCAATCTTGATTCCAGCTTGTGCTTCTTCCAGTCCAGCAAGTATATGCAAATTTCATTGATTTTGAAAATTAAAGCTCAACATTCAGAAAATAAGATTGTGGCATCCGGTCCCATCACTTCATGGCAAATAGATGGGGAAACAGTGTCAGACTTTATTTTTGGGGGCTCCAAAATCACTGCAGATGATGACTGCAGCAATGAAATTAAAAGACGCTTACTCCTTGGAAGGACAGTTATGACCAACCTAGACAGCATATTCAAAAGCAGAGACATTATTTTGCCAACAAAGGTCTGTTTAGTCAAGGCTATGGTTTTTCCTGTGGTCATGTATGGATGTGAGAGTTGGACTGTGAAGAAGGCTGAGTGCCAAAGAATTGATGCTTTTGAACTGTGGTGTTGGAGAAGACTCTTGAGAGTCCCTTGGACTGTAAGGAGATCCAACCAGTCCATTCTGAAGGAGATCAGCCCTGGGATTTCTTTGGAAGGAATGCTGCTAAAACTGAAACTCCAGTACTTTGGCCACCTGATGCAAAGAGTTGACTCACTGGAAAAGACTCTGATGCTGGGAGGGATTGGGGGCAGGAGGAAAAGGGGACAAGAGAGGATGAGATGGTTGGATAGCATCACTGACTCGATGGACTCACATGAGTTTGAGTCAACTCCGGGAGATGGTGATGGACACAGAGGCCTGGCATGCTGCAATTCATGGAATTGCAAAGAGTCGGACATGACTGAGCGACTGAACTGAACTGAACTAGAATCTGCAATGCGTCATAAGTGGCTAATACAGAGATACAATAAAGCAAAGGTGGAAATCATCCATAAGAACTGCTTTTTGTTTTTCCCAACTCATGTCCCTATTTAATTAAAAATTCCCATGCTATTCTTCAATATAATTTGAAATGTCAAAATCAATAAAATATCATGACTCTCTTGATAACAAAGAATAGATGAAGTCTTATTATAAACATCACACACAATAACTAAGAAATGCTGTTGGGCTTCGCTGGTGGCTCAGTGGTGGGGAATCCACCTGCCAGTTCAGGAGACATGGGTTTGATCCCTGACCTAGGAAGATCCCACATGCTGTGGACCCACTAAGCCTGTGCGCCACATCTACTGAGCCTGTGTTCTAGAGCTCAGGAGCTGCAACAACTGAACTGAAGTGCTGCAACTACTGAAGGCCAAGCGCCTAAAGCCTGTGATTCACAGCAAGAGAAGCCTCCGAGACGAGAAGTCTGCGCACCACGAGCGGGTGGCCCCCACTCACCGCAACTAGAGGAAAGCCTGCTCAAGAATGAAGACCCAGTACAGCCAAAAATAAATTAAAAATTTTTCAAAAAAAGCAATGCTGTCCCCTTATCAGTGTGTACCTCTGACCACCTTCCTCCGCCGCCTCTCAAATAAATCACTAACTAGATCCGGCCCCTTAGGGTACTTTCTTTCTTACTATGGTGCCATTAGTATTTTACAGTGTCTGATCCAGAATAAGTGCTCGATAAGTACTTGATAATGACACACGAAGAAATTATTAAGCATTTAAGTCAATTCAAACTACGTAGATGTTTACTTTCCGTTTTTTTGTTAAAAGAATCTGTTTACATTTTTGGTTTTATAATTTAAAAAAGAAGCAAGTTACAAAAATCAGTAAAATAGCGTTTGCATTCTGAGTGGTTGGAATATTGATAATGTCACATTTGCCTTAGAATTTTAAAAATAAAGTGCAATTTAACAGATACAACAGAAGTTCCCTTTGTTGCTCCTCTTCCCATGTCCATGCTCCTTTCCTTCCCAGAAATTAGTATTAAGAACTAAGTGCCTATCTTACTTGTACATTTTTTCTATTGTTCCTATTTTATTTGTATCACTTTATTTTAAACTTATACATTGTTTCTGAGATCTATGTAGCCATACAGAGATCCAATTCATTCATTTTGACTTCTGTATAGTATCCTATCCTATAGTTTAACTATTTCCTATGAAAAGATATGTAGGTTTCCAGTTTTCCAATATTTCAAATAATGTTACAGTAAACAGTCTTGTACCTGTCCCTTTATATACATGTGTCAGTTTCTCTAGTGTGTATATATATATGCTTAAGAAGTAGAATTGATGAGTCATAGGTTCATCACATATTCTCCATTAACCGGAAATCAACAAAATGGTTTTTGAAAGTGCTTGAGCCAATGTATACTCCTATTAACAGTGTATGACTGTTCTCACTGGCAACATCTGAACAAAATCTTTTAAGGAATTTTACCACATTACATGGAGGCAAGTGAAATTACTGATTCTATACAAATAAACTCACATGCTCAATAATTACTCACTTACCTAATATTCTTTGGTAATAGGAAGTTGATTTACTGCCTTATTTGAATCTCGGATGTCAGTACGATAGTAGAAAATGAAAATGCATAGATTATCTCTTATCTAAAAGTACAAGACCACTGGAGAAAGGAGAGATGTATAAATCAATGGAATAGAAATACAGAAATAGACCCTTACAGACATTATTGATCTGACTTTGACAAAGATGACAAGGTAATTCAAAGGAGAAAGAAGAGCTTTTTTAAAAAACGACACTGGAATAACAGGTATCTATAAGCAAAAAAGCTTCACATGACATACAAAAATTAAGTTAAAATGGGTTATAGACCTAAATGTAAAGCCTAAAAATATAAAATTTATAAAAGAAAGCAGACAAAATTCTTTGTGATCTTGGCTTTAGGCCAATCACAAACCTTAACAAGAAAAATTGATAAACCAGACTTCATAAAAATTAAAAGTTCCTGCCCTTCAAAAGACAGAGTTGACAATATACAGACAAGCCAAAAACTGACAAGGAGAAAATATTTGCAAACAATACGTCTAATAAAGGTCTTGTAACCAGAATATACACAGAACTCTTACAATGATATTTTAAAAAGTCATTAAAAAATAGTGTGCAAAAGATCAAAACATATACTTTACCAAAGAAGAGAGCACAAGAAATGATCTTCATCATTAGCTATTAGGGAACTACAAATTAAAACTATAAGATTTTAATTTTGAATGGAAAAAATTACAAGAAAAAGTATAATGAATTTCTCATACATTTGCAGGGGTGACTATAAAATCATATGGCCATTTTGAAGAGTCTGGTTGTTCCTCACAACATTAACATATTCTTACTACATGATCTAGCTCTTCTTCTACATATTTACCCTAACAAATTAAAACATCAAAGACCTGTGCGTGAATATTCACCAACTTTATTCATAAAAGCTAAAAACTGGAAACAACCCAGATGTGCACCATTTCGTGAACAGATTAACAAATTAAGGTACATCCATACACAGAATTGGAGAAGGCAATGGCACCCCACTCCAGTACTCTTGCCTGGAAAATCCATGAACGGAGGAGCCTGGAAGGCTGCAGTCCATGGGGTCGCTAGGAGTCGGACATGACTGAGTGACTTCACTTTCACTTTTCACTTTCCTGCATTGGAGAAGGAAATGGCAACCCACTCCAGTGTTCTTGCCTGGAGAATCCCAGGGACAGGGGAGCCTGGTGGGCTGGCGTCTATGGGGTCGCACAGAGTCGGACACGACTGAAGCGACTTAGCAGCAGCAGCAGCAGCATACACAGAATACTACTCAGCAATAAAAAGGAACAAAATACTGATGCATGTAGGAACAGAGATGAATCTCAAAAACATGCTAAGTGAAAAGAGCCTGACACAAGAGGCTACACACTGTATGATGCCATTTACATGACAAAACTATAGTGACAGATGAGACTGCTGACTGCCAATAGCAAAGGGGAGTGCAAAGGGATCAGCTAGAAAGAGACCCAAGGGGCTTCTGTGGTGACAAAACATTCCATATACTGACTGTAGCGACAGTTTACAAACTGTTTGTCAAAACTCACTGAACTATACAGATCCCTAAAACTTTACTGTATGTAAATTATACCTCAGTAATTAAAAGTGCAATACTCTAACATTTAGATATAAGAACATTTACTTTGTGTTGGATAATAATACCAGAGCTAAAATTTTGATTACAAGAATAAGATTAGAAGAGAAAAACTAGAAAAATATTTTAAAAACATCCGTTTGAAGAGATCAGAGAGTTTTCAAAACAGTGAAAATTATCAAAATTTGGAAGGAGAGATCATTTCAGACCCGTTAGGATGGTTATTTTGAAAATTACCAAAATATGAAAAAGAGAAACGTCAAAGAGGTGAGTCTACCATCTGGGGCCCTTCTCTGCTTTAAGTGAAGTGAAACTCGCTCAGTCGTATCCAACTCTTTAAGACCCCATGGACTGTAGCCTGTCAGGCTCCTCTGTCCAAGGAATTCTCCAGCAAGATTACTAGAGTGGGTAGTCTTTCCCTTCTCCAGAGGATCTTCCCAACACAGGGACCGAACCCAAGTCTCCTGCATTGCAGGCAGATTCTTTACCATCTGAGTCACCAGAAAAGCCCAAGAATACTGGAGTGGGTACCCTATCCCTTCGCCAGATCTTCCAGACCCAGGAATCAAATCATGGTCTCCCACATTTGCAGGCAGATTCGTTACTAGCTGAGCTACCAGGGAAGCCCATCATCAATTCTGAATGAGAATGTGACCAAGAGACTAAACCCAAGTCTCCTGCATTGCAGGCGGATTCTTTACCATCTGAGTCACCAGAAAAGCCCAAGAATACTGGAGTGGGTAGCCTATCCCTTCACCAGGAGATCTTTCAGACCCAGGAATCAAATCACAGTCTTCCACATTTGAAGGCAGATTCTTTACTAGCTGAGCTACCAGGGAAGCCTGTCATCAATTCTGAAGGCGAATGTGACCAGACTCATGGAACTAAGTTGACAAAAAATGAATTCTAGGGCATGCCCAGGAGAATTAGTGGCAAAGATTCCTAAATTTTGATTGGGCCCTTGCATCAGTGAAAAAGGATAGCTTGCATATGGACTGATACCAACATTCAAATCACTTAAATCCCTTAAGTTAGGGGAATCTACAGCCTATAACCTTCGATGACCATCCTATTGACTAAATTTTTTTATTATTTTTTTCTTTTTGGACATGTCACACAGCTTGTAGGATTTCAGTTCCCCAGCCAGTGACTGAGCTTGGGTCCCAGCAGTGAAAGCACCATGTGACCACCAGGGAATTCCCCCTTTTGACTAAATCATGGCAGAAAAATCAAAACTTACAACAATCTCCAGCACACAAAAGGCCTTCAGGATGCTTCAGCAGTTCTTGGTTTCCCTTATACATTTCCCTGTCTCCTATATGGGCCCCAATAACATTCAGACTCAACCAACTGCTGCTGCTAAGTCACTTCAGTCGTGTCCGACTCTGTGTGACCCCATAGATGGCAGCCCACCAGGCTCTGCCATCCCTGGGATTCTCCAGGCAAGAACACTGGAGTGGGTTGCCATTTCCTTCTCCAATGCATGAAAATGAAAAGTAAAAGTGAAGTCGCTCAGTCGTGTGTGACTCTTCGCGACCCCATGGACTGTAGCCTACCAGGCTCCTCCGTCCATGGGATTTTCCAGGCAAGAGTACTGGAGTGGGTTGCCATTGCCTTCTCCAACTCAACCAACAAGACTACATCAAATCAAGAGAAGAATGGGATGGCAGAAGCTTACAATCAATGGTTGCAGTTGTAGCTGAAACCATTAGCCAGTAATCTGAACTACATACACAGTATGGCTCATAAATCTAGGAACTACGTAATCTATGGACAACAGTGGCCCAAGGGTCAAATACAGTCAGCTTCCTGGTTTTCTATATAAACCTTTACTGGATCACACCCCCTATATATGAGTGTTGAAGAGTTGTGAAAGAGCACTTGAACAATGGTTCAACAACAACAAGACAAATGAGGGCTTCCCTGGTGGTTCGATGGTCAAGAATCCTCCTCCCAATGCAGGGGACACGGGTTCAATCCCTGCTCTGCAAAGATCCTACACACTGAGCGACAGCTAAGCCCATGCACCACAACTACTGAGCCTGTGTTCCAGAGACCGGGAGTCACAACAACTGAGCCCACGTACGGTAGCTACTGAAGTCCGAGCACCTAGAGCCCATGCTCAGCAACAAGAGAAACCACTGCAATGAGAAGCCCACACGCTCACAACCAGAGAGCAGCTCCTGACTTGCTGCAACTGGAAAACGCCCAGGTGCAGCAACAAAGACCCAGTGAAGCCATAAATAAATTCTTAAACATGAACGTAAAAATGGGCAAAGAACTTTAATAGACATTTTTCCCAAGAAGATATGCAAATGGACAATAAGCACATGAAAAGATGCTCAACATCCTAAGTCATTATGGAAATGCAAATCAAAACTATGATGTGATACCACTTCGCATTAATTATAGCATGGCCATTATTTTACAAAGTAAACAAACCTTGAAACTAACCAATGTGGGGAAATTAGAAACCCTTGTGCACTGGTGTTGGGAATGTAAAAATGCAAGGCTGCTGTGGAAAGCAATTTGGCAGTCCCTCAAAAAATTAAACATAATAATTAACATATGATCCCACAAGTCTACTCCTACGTGGATACTCAAAAGCACTGAAAGAGGGGCTCAGAAACTTGTATACCAATATTTATATTATTATTATTAATTTTTTTAGCTACCCCTTACAGCATACAAGATCTTAATTCCCAGACCAGTGATTTAACCCACGCCGCCTGCACTGGAAGCACGGAATTTCAGCCACTAGACCACCAGGGAAGTCCCTAGAGCAGCATTATCAACAATAGATAGAAACAACCCAAATATCCAGTAGCAGATGAATGGATAAACAAAAGATGGCATACACATAGAATGGGATATTATTCAGACTAAAAAAGGAATGAAATCTGTTACATGCCTCAGCATTGCTTATAGATGCTGAAATGCTAAGTGAAGTGTCAGACACAAAAGGACAGATACTATGTGATTCCACTTATATGAGGTGCCCAGAACTGGAGAAATCACAGACAGAACGCAGAACAGAGGCTATCAGGGACCGGGGCGAGGGAAGAATAGAGAAGGGGAAACGAGGAGTTATTGTTCTATGGGTACTGAGTTTTGGTTTGGGAGGATGTAAAGCTCTAGAAATGGATAGTGGTAATGGTTGCACAATACTGTGAATGTATTTTTCTTTTGTTTTTTTTTGGCCATGTGGCATGTAGGATCTTAGTTCCTCAATCAGGGATCGAACCATGCGTCCTGTAGTGGAAGCATGGAGTCTTAACCACTGGACTGCCAGAGAGTCCCCTGTGAATGTATTTAATGCCACCAATTCCCACACTTTAAATCATTAAAATGCCAAGTTTTGTTATCTATGTTTTACCACAATAAAAAAAATTAAATGACCCATTACAGGCAGTTTGTTGACCCCTTGTATACAGCAATGAAAATGAACAATTACTGCCAAAAGTAACCTCAAAGATTAATCTGACAAGCATGAAGTGAAGTGAAAGTCGCTTAGTAGTGTCTGACTCTTTGTGACCCCATGGACTGTGGCCCACCAGGCTCTTCTGTCCATGGAATTCCCCAGGCAAGAATATTGGAGTGGGTTGACATGCCCTTCTCCAGGGGATCTTCCCGACCCAGGGATCGGACCCAGGTCTCCTGCACTGCAAGTAGATTCTTAACCATCTGAGCCACCAGGGAAGCGCCCTGACAAGCATAATGTTGAGCAAAAGCAGCCATACACAAAAAGAACGTCAGCTGTATGATTTCATTTATAAAGCTGATTTATGGTGTAAGAAGATACGAACTGAAGATACCTTTGTGCAGGGTGTGGAAAGGTGGTGAGCAGAAGGGAGGATGAGAAAGGCAGGCTTCCAGAGCAATATTCTAGTTTTTGACCTGGTGAGGTTTCAAACTGCTATGTTCAGCTTAATAATTCATTAAGCAATACACAAAGTGTGTACTTCATGTATACTTTAATAAAAGTGTACTTAAAACTGAAGAAAAAATACAAGAGGAAGATTAAGTATTTTGAAATGGAGAGTCCCTACACATTAAGTGAAAAAGGTTACAGATGAGTTTCTATGCAACATGATTCATTTTCTTCTAATGAATAAATATTTATGCTTATGTAACTAGACAAAGTCAGGAAACTTATCAGTAATCATCCAAGGATAAGGTTAACGAAGATTTTCACTTTCTATATTTGTGCATTATTTTAATTTTTGATGTGTGTTATTGTACAAGCAACAAAAAGACTGATGATATCCATCTTTAAATGAAGATAAGAATACTGGACTAATTTGTGGATTATCTATTGCATCTTTTTCTTCACATGTTAGGAGTACCCAGATTGCCACTGAGAAGATCAAAACAAGAGCAGCTTGGGTAGAGAGGATGTCAGTCTGCAACTATGTGAGTTAGAAGATAGAGATTTAAGTCCTTGCTCCATCATTTAAGAGCTCTCTGACTTTGGGAAAGTCAGCCAATCTCTCTGAGCTTTAGTTTCCTTACCTAAAAACAAGATGACACTTCTTTTACCTAACTCCAAGTTGTGGCGAAGATCAAATGAAACAGGGCATGGGATAATATTTTAATAAAAGAGATACGTAAAAATTACTTTTGGCATACTTAGTAAATCTGTTGATAAATATAAATTCTTCTACTGCAGAACTGTATGCACAGTTGTATTTTTGCTCTTAAAGCCCACTGTTTTTACTCATCTATTTAGTCCTTCTTAAGCAACATTCTACAAACAACTCCAGGAAATAAGTATATCCATTTTCCTACACAATTTTCTGCTAGAAACCTGCAAGTGTCACATTTGAAAGTAACAGGAATCTTTAAAGACCTTACAGTAGATGTTAATGTGTGCTGATCCACAATGAACTATAGAGGCCATGAAGCATCAGACTGACAGCTCCCAGGTTCATTCTCTCATCGTTCACTATCACAGAAAGGATCCTTTCTATTGTTTTAATTCAGCAAAAAGGCCATATTTGCTTTCATGTTCAAATATCAAGGTTTATTTCTGAAATGAAGATTTATTTTTCCCCCACTTAACTGGAAAGGTTTTCAACCCTGTGTAAAGAAATCATTACAGTTTTTGGACATTTTCTTTAACCTTAAGAATTTCAACTGATTTTCTTTAAAAATCTTTCGTATTTACTATGGATGGATGGTGGATAACTTTAACTTCTGTGCATTATCGGTATTCCCAAATTCTCTATCAAGAGCTTGCATTCTGGGCTTCCCAGGTGGTTCAGCGGCACAAAAACCAAAACTTCCATCTGTCAATGCAAGAGACACAAGTTCGATCCCTGATCCAGTAAGATCCCACATGCCTTGGAACAGCTAAACCTCTGTACCGCAACTATTAAGCCTGTGCTTTAGAGCCTGGGAGACACAAACAGGGAGCCCATGTGCTCCAACTACTGAAGCCGGAGCTCCCTAGAGCCTGTGCTCTGCAACAAGAGAAGTCACCACATTGAGAAAGCCCATGCACCACAACTGGAGAGTAGCCCCCACTGGCCACACTTAGAGAAAAGCCCACGCAGCAATGAAGATCCAGCATAACCAAAAATCAGTCAAGCAATCCTAAAAAAAAGCCTGTATTCATCTATGAGTACACAGAACATAAGAACAAAAAATTCATTTTATCTCTTTTGTAATAAAAAGCTAGGATACTAAGTGAGGCTAAGAAGAGACTTCCATTTGTTTTTTCTGAACTAAGAGTCATAATTAACAAATATATTTTTATATCACTCTTTAGATAATTCTCCTTCTTCCCCAAATCACATTTAGACCGCTGTTTCCTAAAAGGAAGATAATAAAAACTAGATATCAAGGTTTAACAATGTTCAAGCATAACCTCTAGAGGCTGTAACCTTAAAAGAACTGTAAAATTAATAATAGTAGTTCCTATTTTCTGAGGATCTATTATGCACAAGTACTGAGTATTTCACAAACATTATCTCAGTGTAGTAGTAAGTAACTTGCCCAGGATCCTGTACAGTCAGAATTCAAATGTCTATTTGGGTAAGAGGCACTGCAATTTAAAAAGGATGAAATTAGACCCTCAAAACTGAGACAACGAAAAGCAGCCCCTGACATCCAGGAGCTAGTACCATCAACTAAGCCTTAGTGTAACAAGGAAATGATTTGACATTACAACTGTGCCTTGGTGTTATACTTAATATAAACAATTTCATAGAACATCAGACAGGTCCACTCTGTAATCATGATGAATGAAGATAAAAACAAGACTACTACTCTGCAATCATGTCTAAACACACACAAAACATCAATACTGCCCAAGCCATGAAACACCAAACATCCTTCTCTTCAGGCTAATGAGTGCCTCTCAACCAACCATAGCTTCATCCTCACTCTAGTCTCCCCTTCTGTATCAAATTTAAGAAACTTAATTACAGAATTATCCACAATTCCTGAAAGCATCCAATCCAGAGCAAAACCTTGCTTCCATAACTCCTCCTCAAAAATCACTGAGCACAAGCCCAAATTCTGTACATTCTTTCTAGTTGCCTTTTCCTGAGATAAGGGATGGTTCCCCATGGTGTGTGTTCTCTTGGCTACAATAAGTAATACATCCCACTTTTTAAGCCACAGGTGTGTGTTCTAGTGATAGTTCACTGAAAGGCTCTGGCAAAATTCACTTAAGAACAACAACAGTTAAGCACAAAATATCTCCACTTCAGCATCAAATATCTGCCAAAGAGCAGAAAGATGTGAATAAGCATAATCTGTCTATGCTATATCTATATAGCTGTACAACATTTACTAGTCCCAAGAAAACCTCAATTTTGACATTTTTCTTTCCTTATTTACCAGAACAAACTGCTGAGTTTGAGCGTGCTCAAAGATGTTTTATTCTACAGGGTATCAAGTGTGAGCAGTTGTTAATTCACAAAGCAAGAGCCAAAAAAAAAGCTAGGTCAGCTTATTAATACCTTCACTACTATTATATAGGTCAAGAGAGAGGAAAATTAGTAGAAAAACAGAGAATCTATACTTTGCCAGAGTGAAAAATCCAACTATTATTGGGTAGAGCACAGAGAATAAGCTAGCAGAAAAAAGGCAGGAAGGGTTAGGAAACATCCTTCTTTGGTAGTTTAATACTTATTTACTGACAACTGTCATCAGGATGAGTAACAATAATCTTAGGAGTCTAGTTACCAGGTGAGTTTTACAGGGTTAACTGTATTTTACTTTAGGAAGGATATAAACTATAATAAAAAAAACAAAACCGTAAAAACAGAACAAGGGAGGAAGTTCCTAAGAATGGCTGCCTTTTGGGCTTTAGTGCAAATGTCACTCCATATTCTTGCAGAGAAATATGAAATGTTTATTGTATATTTAATAAAAAGTAATGTTATTCTCTGGGCAAAGTATGATATTATCAGAATGTCAATCCATCAGAAACATTCTTTCCTTGTTCTAATCATTTAAACCAGAAATGAGGCCCCCAAAAATTGCCTGAAATCAATCCTTTCAAACTGATGTCTCATAGTTTTTAAGAGTAAAAGAAAATATACCAGATCTCCAGATCTGATACTTCTGATTTCTATCCTCTAGCTTCACCTTCTGAAAATAGATGTGGATAAGCAAGTATTTTGTGTGTGTTTTAAATAAAGAACAGTGTTGGTTTACATGAAATTATAAAATTATACAGTAGTTTAAAAAAAAACCTCTTTTAAATATAAACTGACTCAAAATTTTAAACAGAAAAGGACTGTATTTAGATAATTTCTATCCTTGATGACAGATGCTGCATGCAGCCCTATCTTATCTTGAGAACTGACTCTCTCTCTCTCTCATACAACACACTGGGCCCTTGCTATCTGTCGAGTCCTACATATCTGAGGTAATTGAACCACACCTAGAGAATCTGTACTACTGTATTACTCAGGAGATTCCAGGCTTGTCTACCTGTCTACCTGTAGGAGCCATGTAAAGCATGTTAGTTCATGTTAATCTGAAGAACCACTATTACAACCTCCTTTTCTCCCCTAGGTATCCAAGGGGCCCTTGGAATTACACAATAGAGAACCTGCTTGCTGCTGCTGCTAAGTCGCTTCAGTCGTGTCCGACTCTGTGCAACCCCATAGACGGTGGCCCACCAGGCTCCCCCATCCCTGGGATTCTCCAGGCAAGAACACTGGAGTGGGTTGCCATTTCCTTCTCCAAGAGAACCTGCTTAGTATAAAATAAAAGTATGAAATTATGCATCTGTTCACCTAAACTCTGTTCCTAATTCTGCTACTGTGCGTTCACTCTTTAAATTCCAGTTTCTCCAGATATACAGCTGATATCATAGGTTATCAGTTTTCCAAAATGTTCAACAGTAAATAAAACATCTACAAATCATTTAACTCCTTGGGGAAAAAAGAAGGATATATATGAAAGAATAAACACATTTTTTTAAGAATACACACATTTATTAATCACATAAGAAACATCTTAACACATCTCACTGGAGAGGAAGTAATTTTCTCTCAAGTTAACATCCAGAATGCAGAGCTGAGCAAATTAACTGGTATTCAATAAATGCTCTAATGAACAAACTTCACATAATCTTTTATTAGGTGAATAGAATCTGCTGTGCTATTCTTTTCTATTCAAAAATAGCATGATTTTAGATAATCTAGGCCTTTATGAAAGTTCAGCATCACAGTTAAGTATGCCATAAAAAAATAAAATTCAAAATAGTCACCACATAAACAACATTTACACATTACTTTGTTAAAATAAGATTTAATTTGGCCTTTATTATTTGAAGGCACCAAATATGTCGATTACCTAACATCATGACAGTCTGAAATAGCCCACTTCACCTGCTGGAATAAAGTGGCTTTCAGTGTATTTATAAACTAAGTCAAGTTATCAAGGGAAAGGGAACGCAGGACATTACTAGCTCCTTAATGATTCAGGGGCTAACCACTAAGTTAGGAAACTTGTGAAGACTATCTATTCAATTCATTTCTATGTATTTTGATGCAGGAGGAAAGAGAGAGAATGAAATTCTCCTGGAATTAAGTTCTGTATTGTCAAGGATGCCAGAGAGGCAAACAGACCTCAAATGTGAACTCCTGCATCTACTGAATTAAGGTTAAAATATAAAAAATTTCAATATACTCAAGGGAAAATCTGAAATAAAAGAGAACCACAACAATGTAAACTCAGTTTTACTTCACTTTTAAAGGAAAATGAATATAACTAATTTGCTTCAGTCTGAACCAATTTCCTTTGGAATATAATGCAGCAGTTGTAGAACTCAAACTAAAGACATATCATTGCCTATTCTGATGTCCACTTTAGAAACTAAAGTATAAATAAAGCAAAATCTTTGAATAGAAACATTACCTGCTGAAAAAGAGCGAAATATGTGGTACACAGATGCTGAAAATATTTATACTTAAATATTTTAAGAGGACTTAAATATAATAGAGGCATATATGTGATATCCAAAGATAAATCACCAGCATGAGATCCAAGGTCTGAATTCCACTTTCATCACTTACCCTTCACATGGAACTGATTTCTCTTTAATTTTAAGAGTCTAGGACCTTTTTTTAAAGCCTAAGTTTTCGTTGATCTCTCTTGCTACCTCCCAACTCCCATCACCCAGTGTTAACAAAATTTCCTTGTGTGTACTGGCATTCTCTTTTCAAATGCAACAAATGATCTACCTTCAAATATATCCCTCTATTCAACTTTTGACCTAGATTAGTAAACTTCAAAGGACTCTATTATAATAAAATAGTGCAATAAAATAGTGCTTCTCTAGAAAGGGATAATAGTATATGCTTCTTCATCCTCCTCAGGTGATCTTGGATCTTCCTTAAAGGTGGTAAATAAAGTAGTTAATAAAAAATTTCCCTCCAAAAACACACAGTATTCTTTTCTTAAATGTGTCTCCTTTCTTCAACTTTCTGAAGCCTCCTCTCTGTCCTTTCACTCCAAGCCCATGAATACCTGCCTCCTTCCTTATATCCTACTTTCCAGTCCAAGGGCCCACAAAGGAAATAGATTTCAATGAAACTGAAAATCTAGAACAGTTTGTGGAGTTAGTAGTGGAGACACTACACGTGAACTGCAGATTGCTTTTTTTTTATACTAATGAACAATGCAAATGAGTAGTTAGAGGGAAAAGATCTCAGCAAACTGGAGTTAGAAATGAAAGGAGGGATTTTTCAAAATGTTATAATTTCATTTATCATTTTCCATAAAAATTTGTCATTGAGTGAGTGAAAGTCGCTCAGTCGTGTTACTCTTTGCGACCCTGAATTCTCCAGGCCAGAGTACTGGCGTAGGTAGCCTTTCCCTTCTCCAGGGAATGTTCCCAATCCAGGGATCGAACCCAGGTCTCCCGTGTTGCAGGAGGATTCTTTACCAGCTGAGCTATCAGGGAAGCCCAACAGTATCTTCACCTCAGGGGGTAATTGTGAGGATTAAACAGATTACACATGCAAAGCCAAGAAAATAGTGCCTGGCATATAAAAAGACTAAAAAAAAAATGTTAAAGAAATCTGAAGAATGTGGTACCCTTGCTTTCATCCAGAAACAGAAATCTTTACATTTTACTGTAAAATAGTATGTATAAACTAACCCTATTCATTCAATATTTCAATTTAGAAATTTTGAATGGAATACTTGGAATATTCATTTAGATGAAATCAAATCAACCATGGGCAAAAGTTTTATACTAAAACAGAATTTTATTGAAAATACTTAGAAGTCATTATACTGATAAAAATAACTGTCGTGAAACTTAAAAAATAGTGCAAATTCAGCTGTAATCATATGCAGCTGTTCCTTTCAAAATTAAGTCACCATTTGTTCTCTTTTTTCTGACACTACAGTACTCTGCTTTCACTAAAAGCCTGTAACAAGGAACAGCTTCTTCGATATCAAAACCTTTTGGAAACCTGGCTCAGAGCAAGCCACTCACTGTTTACAGCGCTAGAAAGGCTCTGTGTGGTCACTCTAGGACAACTGTCACTGTCAGCAGCACGTCCAGGTGTCTCACAGGGACTCGGGTCATACAGAAATGTAGGTGTAGGCTAGTGTCTGAAACAAAGTCAGCGGCTAGGGTGCCTGAAAGGGGAGGGTTTTTCAGTTGAGACTCATAAAGGATGAGGGTCTAACCCCGAGGAAGCGGTCTCGCAGGGCAGATCAGTTTCGGGGGCGCCCGCTGGCTCCGTCAGGAAAGGGACGCAGGTGTTGCCCTCCCTCGGCGACCGCATCGCTTTCTTCCCGGCGCCGCCGCCCCCTCCCCCCCAGCCCCCCATTTACCTTTCTCGTCCTCATCGATGCGCAGGGCGACGGAGATGTACTCGAAGGCCTGTTTGTGGAACGCTCGGACGCGCTCGGCCTCCCCGCCTGGCACCGGTGCCGGGGGCGACGCCGAGGCCGGCGCGGCCCCGGAGCTCCTCTTGGCGGCCATGAGGGCGCGGGAGAAGCGCTGGCAGAGCCACACGAAGAGGAGCCCCAGGTGGAAGGCGACCAGGCGCAGCAGCGCGAAGCCTAAGAACAGCGGGTAGGAGAAGTAGTACAGGTTCCGCTTATGCGGCGATTGGGGCGGAGGGGCCGGCTTGGGGGCGGGACGGGAGCGGGCCTGGCAAGGGGGCGGAGGCCTGGGAGGCACCGGGCTGCTGGGGCCGCCGGAGCCTTTCTTCTTCCCTCGTCCACCCGGAGAATTCATTCACAGCTCCCACTGCCGCCGCCGCCATAACCCGCCTCCCGCAGACCGACGGCGGCCAAGCGACGGCGGCAGCCACTGGGACGGCAAGGGCCACAGACCCCCGGGCGGCCCCGGTCCCAGGAGCGGTGCACCTCCGCGCGCTGCTCGCCGGCCCCGCCCCTTTCTCCTCGCTCGTCCAGGAGCACAACCCCTTCTCCTCCGGCGGTCGGTGGCTCCTGCCCCTCCCTCTCTCTGTCCTCTTGGCTGTTCGGTAGCTCAGAGCGGCGGCCGGGAGCGCAAGCGCAGCCCTCCCGACTCTTTATCCGGCGCGTGCGCGCACGTCGCCGTCTTTGTTGCCCTGAGCTCCTTGTGCGCGTGTGCGCCGCTCGCCATTCCTCCCTTCCCTCGCGGAACTACATTTTCCAGTATGCAGTTCGGCCTACTTACCCCTTAGGGACCCGTAGCTCAATCGATTTCGCTGACCCTGGTAACTCAGTATCAGGGCATCTAGACCGTTAACTCAAGAAAGGGACCGCTGCAGCTTGGGGTCCCTCGGCTAGTTTGTAGGACTTGGGGTGTCGTCGTTTTCTTATATTTCTTTCAGCATTTTCTGCTGGTCTTCCATAAGGAATGGTTGATCTCAGTTTCACCGCAAAAGTAATGGGTCCAATCTAGTAATTATTATCTAAGAAGATAGAGGTTGTAGGACGCTCAAAAACGTCAGGTCACTGAAAACGAAAATGTTAGTTCATTGGGGTGAAATAATCGATTCGAGAAGTTTAATTAAATTGGTGCGTATTTATGACCAACATAGACAGCATATTGGGCTTCCCTGGTGGCTCAGATGGTAAAAACGTCTGCCTACAATGCGGGAGACCCAGGTTCCATCCCTGGGTCGGGAAGATCCCCTGCAGAAGGAAATGGCAACCCATTCCAGTACTCTTGCCTGGAAAATCCCATGGACGGAGGAGCCTAGTAGGCTACAGTCCATGGGGTCGCAAAAAGTCGGACACAACTGAGCGATTTCACTTTCAGACAGCATATTAAAAAGAGAGACATTACTATGCCAACAAAGGTCCCTCTAGTCAAAGCTATGGTTTTTCCAGTAATCATGTATGGATATGAGAGTTGGACTATAAAGAAAGCTGAGCGCCGAAGAATTGATGCTTTTGAACTGTGGTATTGAAGAAGACTCTTGAGAGTCCTTTGGACAGCAAGGAGATCCAACCAGTTCATCCTAAAGGAAATCAGTCCTGAATGTTAATTGGAATGACTGATGCTGAAGCTGAAACTTCAATACTTTGGCCACCTGATGCAAAGAACTGACTCATTCGAAAAGACCCTGGTGCTGAGAAAGATGGAAGGCGGGAGGAGAAGGGGAGGACAGAGGATGAGATGGTTGGATGGCATCACGGACTCAGTGGACATGAGTCTGAGTAAGCTCCGGGAGTTGGTGATGGACAGGGAGGCCTGGCGTGCTGCAGTCCATGGGGTCACAAAGAATCAGACACGCCTGAGCTACTGAACTGAATTTAACTAGATGTCTAGTCTGAAGAATTAGTTTCAATAAGGGAATTTTTAGGTTTTGCATGGTAGTCATTCCATACTTCCTCAGGAATCCAGACTGGACTTTTTTTTTTTTTTCCGTTTTTCAAAATCTGCTCGACGTCTCTTCCTTTGGAAAACTACCTCTGCTGCCAGTATTATCCTGAGCTGCAAGCGCAGAATCTCGCCTCCCGAGTCACAGAGGGGAAACGGAAAACACTAGGGAAGCCCTAGGTTACCCATACTGTCCTAGAAACTGGAATCTTGCATGGAGACACACTGAAATAGGAGGTAAGTTAAGAACTGAGTGCTCTAAAGAGCTGCTCTATCAGTTCATATCATTGAGATGCTCAGAACTACGAGGTTCCTGGGCTGGTCACTTACTTGATAACCTATCTCAAAACTATTGAATTTGTTTCTCTGTTTTTCTCTTCTGTTTCTCACACTCCCTTTCTCCTTCCCCGGTCTCTCTTTTTCTCTCTCCATCTATCACTCTATTTTGTTTTTTCTTTTTGGTCTCTTTCTCTTTTTACTTGGGTTAGCCGCAATTGTTTCTTGTTGCCTCAAACTAAGGAATCCTAGTGGATATAAAGACTTCATCGTTTACAGTGTAAGGTTTACAAATGCTTCCAAGAAACTCCACATTCTGGCCACATCTTTACCTAACTTTTGTGCACCACTACACTCTTACAAATATAGACTATTGCAAAAATGACCTACTCCCTGTTTCCCTCTTACTACTCCCCACCCCTTTTCCTGCCTCTGTTCTCTGCCAGTTCCTCATTCTGAAATGCCCTCTCTCTTTCACATCTGATTAATTCAATTCCTGAAGTCTCTCTTTTGAACCCTGTGGTATGATTCTGTTGTTGTGTGAAAATTGATTTATACATTTATCATGTAATATATGATATATCCATTGTTCTGCATCCAAATTCAACCAATAGCAGGTGGAAAATATTTGAAAACCCAGAAAGTTCCAGAAAGCAAAATTTGAATTTGCCACATGGCCTGCCACTATTTGCATAGTAATTACATTGTATTAGGTGTTGTCGGTGACCTAGAGATTATTTCAAGTATATGGTAGAATGTGAGTTGTTGTTCAGTCGTTCAGTTGTGTCTGACTCCTTGCAACCCCATGGACTGCAGATTGCCAGGCTTCCCTGTCCTCCACCATCTCCTGGAGTTTGCTCAAACTCATGTCCATTGAGTTGGTGATGCCATCCAACCATCTGATCCTCTGTCCTCCCCTTCTCCTCCTTCCTTCAGTCTTTCCCAGCATCAGGGTCTTTTCCAGTGAGTCAACTCTTTGTATCAGGTGGCCAAAGTATTGGAGCTTCACCTTCCACATCAGTCATTCCAGTGAATATTCAGGGTTGATTTCCTTTAGGATTGACTGGTTTGATCTCCGTGCTATCCAAGGGACTTTCAAGAGTCTTCTCCAGCACCACAGTTCACAAGCATCAATTCTTCTGCATAGGAACCTGGAATGTTAGGTCCATGAATCAAGGTAAATTGGAAATGGTCAAACAGGAGATGGCAAGAGTGAACACTGACATTTTAGGAATCAGTGAACCAAAATGGACAGGAATGGGCGAGTTTAATTCAAATGACCATTATATCTACTATTGTGGGCAAGAATCCCTTAGAAGAAATGGAGAAGCCATCATAATCACAAAAAAGTCCAAAATGCAGTACTTGGTTGCAATCTGAAAAATGACAGAATGATCTTGGTTCATTTCCAAGACAAACCATTCAATATCACAGTAATCCAAGTCTATGCCCCCAACCACTAATGCTGAAGAAGCTAAAGTTGACTGGTTCTATGAAAACCTACAAGACCTTCTAGCACTAACACCCAAAAAAAAAAGATGTCCTTTTCATCATAGGGGGCTGGCATGCAAGAGTAGGAAATCAAAAGATACCTGGAGTAATAGGCAAGTTTGGCCTTGGAGTACAACATGAAGCAGGACAAAGGCTGGAGAACACACTGGTCATAGCCAACACCCTCTTCCAACAACACAAGAATGTGAGTATATTATATTAATAAACAAATACTATGTCATTTTATGTAATAGACTTGAGCATCCCTGGCTTTTGGTATTGGGGAACAGAGAAATGACTGTATAAGATATATATTATTTAAAGAAAAAATAAACAGCTTCTATTTTAAGAAAAACTAATGTAACCTGTTCTTTGAAGCACTCTGTGATTCCCTCCCTAATCTCAATCTCTTTTCTTCCCTCCAGAGGAAGACACTATTCTGAATTTTGGATTTTGTGTTTTTTTCATTCCATATGACCTTCGGGATCTTAGTTCCTTGGTCAGGAATCAAACCTGTGCCCCTTGCAGTGGAAGCATGGAGTCTTAACCACTGGAATGCCAGAGAATTTATCTGAATTTTCTTTCTTTTTTAAAAATTTTGTTTAAAAAAATGTTTCTTAAAAAAGAAAAGAATTCTTTTCCTCTAAAAAAAAAAAGTAAAAAAAAAAGATCTCTTCATTTTTTACAAACCCTTATGTCAAGGGCTGACTTTCAATAGATTGAAGTGAGGAAGCTATTCTGCTATGTATGAAACCCCGACCCAGAAGCAGGTTGTCTACGAATGACTGTCTACTTTAGCACCAGGTTCCCCAGGAACGTGCAGTGCGTGATGGGCAAGGGGGTATCCTGAGTTTTGTACTCATCATTTTTCTCCTTTTCATTTTAGTTTCATGTATACATTAACATGTATAAACATGTTATGTAGTTGCCTGGTTTTTACCTTATACAAATATAATCATATTGCACATATTGCCCTTAATTTGATTTTTCTGTTCAATATTAAGTGTTTGAGGACTTCCCTGGTGGTACAGTGGCTGAGAATTCGCCTGCCAATGCAGGGGCACAGGTTCAATCCCGGGTCCAGGAAGATCCCATATCTACTGAGTGCGCGCGCTAGAGCCCTTGGACCGCAGTTACTGAAGCCTGCGTGCCTAGAGCCTGTGCTCGCAGCAAGAGAAGCCGCCGCAAGGAGAAGAATGCGCACCACGGGAAGACTGGTTCCCACTTGCCGCAACTAGAGAATGCCCATAAACAGCAATAAAGGTCCAGCACAGCCAAAAATAGAAATAAATAAGTATTTGAGATTCCTTCTTGTTGGTTTGTACAGCTATAGTGTATTTGTTTTCACTGCAACTGTTGAAGGGTATTTAGTTTGGTGCCAGTTTTGTTTTTTTCCCCCTAACTAATTTCTTAACATAGCCAAGACACAGCACAGTAGTGGAGTGGTTCTGGAGTCAGACTACTTGCATTCGAATCCCTGTTCCGCCACCTTCTTGCGCTAGCGACTCGGCCAGCCTCCACGTCTGTAGTTCAACTTCCACACCTATTACATAACAGAGTAGTAGCCAGTGCCTGGAATGAAGTTGTACCTGGATATTTGTTAAATGAGTTCTCCCACATCTATACATATATTATAATCCAAGTAAAATACTGACAAGTTTCTGAGCACTCTTTGCTCTTTCCCAGGACCACAGTTATCCTCAGGTAATTTTTCTTTCTCTTAGAATTGATTTTCCTCCTACTTCCACCATCAAAATCCTTCAAGGCTCTAATACTATCTTCTTGATAAATCCTCCCCTTACCACTTCCAGCAGAAATTATATATTTTTAATTCGTATAACAATATGGTTGTGTTAGTCTGTGGTTCTTCTAATATATAGTTTATGTTATTTAAATACTTTACTATCTCCTGATATAGTTTATAAATTCTTTTCAAGGCAGTGGCCAAACTTTACACATTTTGGTTCACTTTCTGCACCTAGCCTGATGCCCTGCTTATGGTACTCGTTTAATAAACACTGATATTTTGAAAAACAATTCAAATATGGTAATTGTTGTAGATATCTGTTGCTATGGGCTTCTCTGGTAGCTCAGCTGGTAAAGAATCCACCTACAATGTGGGAGACCTGGGTTCTATCCCTGGGTTGGGAAGATCCCCTGGAGAAGGAAACGATTACCTGGTTTTTACCTTATACAAATATAATCCTTATATTTGTATCTTATCTTATTATCTTATTCTTATTATCTTATATAAGGTATAATATAATCCAGTATTCTTGCCCGGAGAATTCCATGGACTGTATAGTCTATGGGGTTGCAAAGAGTCGGACATGACTGAGCTGTTGCTATATAATTAACCACTCCAAAACTTACTGACTTAAGATAACCATTTATTTACTCACAGTTCTGTAAGTCAACAACTTGGACCGAGTGTGGCAGGGTGATTCTTCTGCTGGCCTTACCTGGGTTCATTTATATGACTGCAGTAATCTACTACAGGCTTGACTGGGGCTGGATGGTGTAGCTATCTTCATTCAGATGTCCAGAGGCTGGTGGTGGCTATTGGCTGGGGCATGTATCTCCAGCAGAATATTCCATATCTTTTTTTTCTTTGTAACTTTTTATTTATTTATTTTATTTTTGGCTACACTGGATTTTCCTTGCTTTGCATGGTCTTTCTCTAGTTGCAGTGAGAGGGGGCTACTCTTCATTTCAAAGTGCGCTTCTCATTGTAGTGGCTTCTTTTGTTGCCGACAACAGGCTCTAGGCACCAGGCTTAGTAGCTGCGGCTCACAGGCCCTAGAGTGTGGGTTCAGTAGTTCTGTGGGCTTCCACAGCATGTGGAATCTTCCCAGACCAGGGACTGAACCCATGTCCCCTGCATTAGCAGGCAGATTCTTATTCACTACACCACCTGGGAAGTCCCACCATACTTCTTTATATAGCGTCTGGCTTCCAACAGAGCATGAAAGGAAGATGTAAATCCTCTTTAAGCCCAAACTTCAAAGTTGCATAATGTAATTTCTGCTGCATTCTATTATCAAAGCAAGTCATATGGCCAACCTCAATGGAAGAGATGGGAAAATAAATTCCACATCTCAATGGAGTAGTAGCAAAGTCACATTGCAAAGAAGTGTACATGTATGGATGAAAGGAATTACTGTGGCCATCTTTGCAAGTAATCTACCACAGTGATTGTAGGTAGAATTTCCTTTTACCTCGATTTCAGATTAGAATCTAAGAAAGCATTTCCCAGCCATTTTGCTGAGTCATCAAAACATTCCTAGTTTCAATCATGAGGTACAGTAACATACTTAAGTTTAAGGAGACAACAGCAACAGTAATAATGATGACTGTAATCATTAATACAGTAATAATGATGACTACTACTACTAGCTAACATGTATTGAACCCATATTCTAGGCTAAGCAGGTTAACTTGACTGTTGTAGTCAATCACCACTCTTTTAAGCCTTATTGCCTCCATTTTTCAAAATAAGGAATTTGAGGCTCCTAACAGCCTGTTAGTTGCCCAACATCATGTATTAATTAATGACACATGCTACTTTAGGGTTTTAAGTTTAAAATCTAGGCCTCCAAAGAAAAGCACTTTTATATAGACTGTTTATATTTTATTAATCTTGAAATATATATATCACTTGCCCCTGTATGGAGAGTGATCTTTCATTCCTGAGCCTCGAGGTATTGGGTTTTTGGCCCCTTGACTCCCACTTGCTAGATCTCTGCTATCCAGTTGTTCTTAACATTGACTGCTTTTCTATACCTTCCCCCCCCCCCTTTTTTTTTTTTGGTTTGGTAAAAATATGGGCTTGAGAGAAAGACAGGTTGGTGTTTTGGTTCTGTCATTTATTGGTTGTGTGATATGGATCAACCCCTTTAACTCATCTGTAAAATGGGTAGAATAAGAATTAAATTGCAAAGTAAAAGAATACATCTAAAACCTCCTGCATAACACCTGCAATGTAAGAAGGCTCAGTAAATTTTGTTTCTGTCTCTTACATGTACAATGCCATTCCAGAATTTATACTCTACTGGGATCTGAATTTTCAATAATCTCAGTCCACATCTTCTGCCTCTTGGAATTATATGCCAGTCAAATCCATTTTTCTCAATTAACATCTTAACTTGCCTCAAGAAAAATAATGCCTGGATATTGTTGACACTGTTTATTTGCTAAGTCATGTCTGACTCTTTGCGACCCCGTGGGCTGTAGTCCACCAGGCTCCTCTGTCCATGGGATTTCCCAGGTAAGAATAATGGAATGGATTGTCATTTGCTTCTCCAGGTGATCTTCCTGACTCAGGGACTGAATCAAGGTCTCCTGCATTGGCAGGTGGATTCTTCACCACTGACCACTGACCACTGGGAAGCCCACCTAGCTATTACCCTGGCTTTATAATCTCCCTGCACTGAAGATACTAACCTTCTCAGCCATTTACTCTATAGCGTGACAACTTCCCCATTTTCAGATGGCAAGAACTTGCAGGACACTTAATCTTGAAGGGAATCTGGGCCAGTTTCACCAGGACAAAAAGGAGGACCTGAGTACTGTGCTAACAAATCCAGGACATTTGGTCACTTTATCACTTTAACCCATTAATTTATTTAGAAAGAGATTACCACTTAATAGTTGTTTTATATATAATTATATATATCTTGTAAATCTCCTTCTCTTCTAAGAAATTCCCCAACCTTCAGTTTGAAAGATGCTGAATTATTTAAAGTAGGGACCTATGACACTTATTATTTCTTTTCAATTAATAATTTAAAAAAAGTAAAATGAAGTGGTGCACCTAGAACCAAGAGAAGAGATAACTGATTTTGAAAAAGGCAGAAAATATAAGAGAGAAACATTAAACATGGTTGGAGACAAGAAATGGCAAGAGTAGAGTAACAATTAGGGAATTTTTATCCTATAGCTATGTTCATAAGCAAAAACATGAAAGAAAGAAAGTAAAATCGCTCAGTCGTGTCTGACTCTTTGTGACCCCGTGGAGGTCACAAAGAGTAGCCTACCAGGCTCCTCCATCCATGGGCTTCTCCAGGCAAGAGTACTGGAGTGGGTTGCCAAAACACAGTTGTCGACAAGTAATCATTTCCCCACATTGTGACATATATTTATTCATTCATTTGTTCAACAAACATATTAAGCACAGACAACCTGCCAGGTGATGAGTAAGGTGCCAGGACACAGTAGGGAATAAGAGTAAGTGTACAGTGCAATACATGGCTAAAAAACTTAAATAGCAAGTAGCAACAGTGGTCAGACATATATATATATAAATTCCATGTGTGGATGTGAAATTCAAATATATATATATATATGATGTGAATAATAAAGACTTTGAAAAATAAATAAATTCTTAAAAAATATTTTGAAAAATTAAAGAGTAGAATTCCCTTATTAAATGTGACAGCTGTTACTCGGCTCAAGCTCTTTGCCTTTCAGAAATGTGTGCCTCTGTTGCCAAAGTTTTAAAACATTTAAAGAGAAAACAGAATTCTGAAATTTTATGTGAAATTTATTGCTCAGGAGATGTTGGCTCAAAATTTGAAAACAAACAAACCACAACTGAGGCACCAGTTTGAGATTCTCTAGTTTGCAGAGGATTTGTTACTATGGAAAGTGTGGATGAGCTCATGGTTTTGAAATAGTAGTAGGTGTAACAGTATAAATTGTTACCTAATTTGCTCAGCTCAGTTTTTAAAGCTGTGAGGCTATGGAGGCAGAGCAGAGTCAGTTAACACAGGATATTAAATGAATGTGGTAGAATGGCAGTCTAAATTACCAGAAGGTATATTCAGTCATCACTCTAAAGAAAATACTTGGGTATGTAAATATGTTACATTTCCATGTTTATGGTGGGAAGGCATTTACTCTGACATACATGAAAAGGAGAGTAATGGGAATTGTTAGCACTGGATGAGTGTTGGGGCATAAAAAACAAGTCGTCAGTTTCCCAGAGTGGTTTCCATTGTCATTTCAGAAACTCTTCATTATCCTTGAAATCCTTCTTATCAGATAAGCTTGATTCCTATACTGTTTGTAAAAGTATTTACTTATTTATTTTTGGCTGCAATGGGTTTTTGGTGCTGTGCACGGGCTTTCTCTAGTCACAGCAAGCAGGGGCTACTCTCTAGCTGTGGCGCGAGGGTTTCAGTAGTTGTGGCACAGAAGCTTAGCTGCCCAAGGCATGTGGAATCTTCCCAGAACAGGGACTGAACCCCTATTCCCTGCATTGGCAGGCAGATTCTTTAACTGCTGGACCTCCAGGTAAGTCCTCAATCCCCATATTCTAGTGTTTGTTGTTGTTCAATCGCTTAGTTGTGTCCCACTCTTTGCCACCCCATGGACTGTAGCACACCAGGCTTCCCTGTCCTTTACTTACCATCTCCCAGAGCTTGCTGAAACTCATGTGCATTGAGTTGGTAATGCCATCCAACTGTCTCGTCCTCTGTCATCCCCTTCTCCTCCTGCCTTCAATCTTTCCAGGCATCAGGATCTTTTCCATTAAGTCAGCTCTTCACATCAGGTGGCCAAAATTTTGGAGCTTCACCTATAGCATCAGTCCTTCCAATGAATATTCAGGATTGATTTCCTTTAGGATTGACTGGTTTGATCTCCTTGCAGTCCTAAGGGACTCTCAAGAGTCTTCTCTAACACATATTCTTACAACATATTTTTGCAAGGATACTTGAGTTTCTCCATTTAATTTCTTCATCAGTGAAATTATGTTAATTGGAATTATGTCCCCTTGATCCCATTCCTCCCTGCTTTGCTGAAATAATTATTCTTTGGTCCAACTTGCTCCAAGGTTACCTGCTTGCATTTATCTCAACTTCATGTGAATTCCTTCAGAATTAATCTGAAGCATTCAGATAGCTAGCATTCATCTGTAATCAGTTATCTTATATTGACATTTAAATGTCTGATCTAGCTGAACTAGAATACAAATTTATGAGGGCAGGCACTGTAATTTATATTTATCTTAAACTCTCCAAGAGTGGAAGATCTCCATGTTTACCCCCAGGTTTGGTCATTTACTAGAAGTACTCACACAATTCAATTTCTCTGATGGCTCAGATGGTAAAGAATCTGCCTGCAGTGCAGAAGACCTACATTCAATCCCTGGGTTGGGAAGATCCCTTGGAGAAGGAAATGGCTACCCACTCCAGTATTCTTGCCTGCAGAACTCCGTGGACAGAGAAGCTTGTTGGGCTACAGTCCATGGGGTCGCAAAGAGTCGGACATGACTGAGAGACTTTCACTCACTCACTTATACGACTCAGAATAGAGTCTTATTTGCAGCTCTGATTTATGACAGCAGGAGGATACAAAGCAAAATCAGCAAGGAAAAAGGCACATGGACAAAGTCTGGAGGAAACCCAACATCAACTTCCAAGAGCCTTCTCTCAGTTGAGTCACACAGGACACCATTCCACCAGCAGTGAGATCTGACAGTATGTGTGAAATGCTGTCTATCAGGGACACTCATCAGAAATTCAGTCCTGCTGATCATGTGGTCATCCTCTGCCTAACACATACCAGAAGTCCCAACTCCTAGAAGGAAAGCAGGTGCTCAACATAAACCATGTTGTCTGCACAAACATTTTAGACTCAGTGAGCCACTCTTATCATATAGGGAAAGTTTTATATCAGTGTTGTTGTTTAATTGCTCAGTCATGTCTGACTGTTTTGCAAACTCATGGACTGTAGCCCACCAGGCTGCTTTGTCCGTGGGATTTCCCAAGCAAGAATACTGGAGTGGGTTGCCATTTCCTACTCTAGAGGATCTTCTTGACTCGGGGGTCAAACCCACATCTCCTGCATTGGCAGGTGGATTCTTTACCACTGAGCCATTGTGACCCCATATATCAGTGTAGGGAACAGTTTACTCTTCAAATGCCTAGACACCAGCCAGTCTTTCAAGCAGGCCTTTCTAAAGCCAGCAGTCTTGGCCCTGCTATGTTAACTCTTTTCTGCAGATGCCCCATAAATAGGAGGGTAAAGGGAAGAATGAACTGGAAGGCTTTTTTTTTTTTTAATGCTATCATATAACCGACGAGACTCATTACTCATGTAAATATTCTTCCTCATTATTGCCTGTGTTACATACAATAAAATGACATACAATTTAAAAAATTATCTAAATATTTTTGGCCTCTCTCTTTTTTTTTTTTTTGCACTTGTTCCCTGTGGCATGCAGGATCTTAGTTCCTATACCAGGGACTGAATTTGTGCTGCCTATACTAGAAGTGCAGAGTCTTAACCACTGGGCAACCAGGGAAATTCCTGGTCTTTTAATATTTTTTGCAGGTGCATTTGTGTATTTCCCTGTTGCTTATTCCTTGGAAGGAAAGTTATGACCAACCTAGGTGTTGGAGAAGACTCTTGAGAGTCCCTTGGACTGCAAGGAGATCCAACCAGTCCATTCTAAAGGAGATCAGTCCTGGGTGTTCACTGGAAGGACTGATGCTAAAGCTGAAACTCCGATACTCTGGCCACCTCATGTGAAGAGCTGACTCGTTGGAACAGACCCTGATGCTGGGAGGGATTGGGGGCAGGAGGAGAAGGGGATGACAGAGGATAAGATGGCTGGATGGTATCACTGACTCGAGGGACGTAAGTCTGAGTGAACTCCGGGAGTTGGTGATGGACAGGGAGGCCTGGCGTGCTGCGATTCATGGGGTCGCAAAGAGTTGGACACGACTGAGTGACTGAACTGACTGAACTGAGATGGCATATTAAAAAGCAGAGACATTACTTTGTCAGTAAAGGTCCTTCTAGTCAAGGCTATTGTTTTTTCCAGTGGTCATGTATGGATATGAGAGCTGTAGTATAAAGAAAGCTGAGTGCTGAAGAATTGATTCTTTTGAACTGCGGTGTTGGAGGAGACTCTTGAGAATCCCTTGGACTGCAAGGAAATCCAACCAGTCCATCCTAAAGGAGATCAGTCCTGGGTGTTCATTGGTAGGACTGATGTTGAAGCTGAAACTCCAATAATTTGGCCACCTGATGCAAAGAGCTGACTCATTGGAAAAGACCCTGATGCTAGGAAAGATTGGGGGCAGGAGGAGAAGGGGATGACAGAGGATGAGATGGTTGGATGGCATCACCGACTCAAAGGAAATGGGTTTGGGTGAACTCCGGGAGTTGGTGATGGACAGGGAGGCCTGGCATGCTGAAGTTCATGGGGTCTCAAAGAGTCAGACATGACTGAATGACTGAACTGACTGTTGCTGTTATTAGTGGTGTTTCACCTGTTTGCTATTCATAGGCGTGATGGGGCTTTCTCTTTCTCTTCTGCATCAGGTGGTCTTCAGTGTGATTGGAGATGGCAGGGATGAGCATATTCCTGGCCTTTTAATTTCAAAACAAATTTATGCCTTTGGTAAAAAAAAAAAAACAATAAAACTCAAACAATATAAAAGTTTGTAGAAAGCAACGACTTATTTACCTTCCACATTTTCACTCTCCACAGGTAACCACTATTAATAGTTTGTTGTATATCTCTCCAGGCTTTTTTATATGCATATACAAGTATGTACATGCAAAAAAAAAAAAATACCTCACTACACAGATTTCCTACAACATGTGTTTTCAGACAAAATTATGTTGTGAATATTTTTAACATGCCAGTAGCTATAGATGTAGATTTATATAGCTATGACAAATCTAGACATCATATTAAAAAGCAGACATCACTTTGCCAAACAAGGTGCATATAGTCAAAGCTATGGTTTTTCCACCAGTCATGTACAGCTGTGAGAGTTGGACCATAAAGAAGGCTGTGGGCTGAAGAATCAATGCTTTTAAATTGTGGTCCTGAAGAAGACTCTTGACAGTCCCTTGGACTGCAAGGAGATCAAACTAGTCAATCCTAAAGGAAATAAACCCTGAATCTTTATTGGAAGGACTGATGCTCCAATGCTTTGGCCACCAGAGGTGAACAGTCAACTCACTGGAAAAGCCCCTGATGCTGGGAAAGATTGAGGGCAGGAGGAGAAGGGGATGACAGAGGATGAGATAGTTAGATAGCATCACCGACTCAATGGATGTGAAACTGAGCAAACCTCAGGAAACAGTGGAGGCCAGAGGAGCCTGGCAGGCTATCGTCCAAGAAGTCACAAAGAGTTGGACATGACTTAGCAATTGAACAACAACAGCACCGTAGATCTACCTCATTCTTTTCAATGGCTGCACAGTAGTCCACTGTATTGAGATATCATAATTTAATCTATTCCCAATCTTCTCCTACTAAAAACTGTGGTATAGTAAGTATCTTTGTATCCTTGTGTTCTATGGGATAAAATCCCAGAAGTATAACTGCTGTGTCATTCTTTTGGCATTCCATTTCTTTTGTCGTAAGCTTATAATGAGTATGAACTCCTTCAGAATACACGATAGTCAATATTTTTTGGCTAACTCTTCAAATTCATTCCCTTTCTTTCCTCTTCCTAGTCATTCTAAGGTTTTCCCTTGGGAAAACCTCTCCTGTCCCATTGCATAGCCGTCATGCAATTCAGGTGGGATTAACTACCACCAGCTCATATCTGGTCGACCAGATCATGTCAGGTCTGAACCAAGACGGACGGGTCATAGTGGAGAGTTCTGACAAAATGTGGCCCACTGGAGAAGGGAATGGGAAACCACTTCAGTATTCTTGCCTTGAGAACCCCATGAACAGTATGAAAAGGCAAAAAGATAGGACACTGAAAGATGAACTCTCCAGGTCACTAGGTGCCCAATATGCTACTGGAGATCAGTGGAGAACTAACTCCAGAAAGAATGAAGAGATGGAGCCAAAGCAAAAATAACACCCAGTTGTGGATGTGACTGGTAATGGAAGTAAAGACTGATGCTGTAAAGAGCAATATTGCATAGAAAACTGGAATGTTAGGCCCATGAATCAAGGCAAAATGGAAGTGGTCAAACAGGAGATGGCAACAGTGAACATTGACATGTTAGGAATCAGCGAACTAAAACGGACTGGAGTAGGTGAATTTAACTAAGTTCTTCAGTTCAGTCGCTCAGTCGTGTCCAACTCTTTGAGGCCCCATGAATTGCAGCACGCCAGGCCTCCCTATCCATCACCAACTCCCGGAGTTCACTCAGACTCACGTCCATCGAGTTGGTGATCCATCCAGCCATCTCATCCTCTGTCATCCCCTTCTTCTCCTGATCCCAATCCATTCCAGCATCAGAGTCTTTTCCAATGAGTCAACGCTTCACATGAGGTGGCCAAAGTACTGGAGTTTCAGCTTTAGCATCAGTCCTTCCAATGAACACCCAGGACCGATCTCCTTTAGAATGGACTGGTTGGATCTCCTTGCAGTCCAAGGGACTCTCAAGAGTCTTCTCCAACACCACAGTTCAAAAGCATCAATTCTCCGGCGCTCAGCTTTCTTCACAGTCCAACTCTCACATCCATACATGACCACTGGAAAAACCATAGCCTTGACTAAACGGACCTTTGTTGGCAAAGTAATGTCTCTGCTTTTGAATATGCTATCTAGGTTTGGTCATAACTTTCCTTCCAAGGAGTAAGCGTCTTTTAATTTCATGGCTGCAATCACCATCTGCAGTGATTTTGGAGCCCCCCCAAAATAAAGTCTGACACTGTTTCCACTGTTTCCCCATCTGTTTCCCATGAAGTGATGGGACCAGATGCCATGATCTTTGTCTTCTTAATGTTGAGCTTTAAGCTAACTTTTTCACTCTCCTCTTCATAGTAGTGGTTAAAGTCATGAATTGAGCCAGAGTGTCTGAATTTGAAAATCTGACTCCTCCACTTGCTAGCTATATGTCTCTAAACAGTTACTCTTCCCATTATATCTACTATTGTGGGCAAGAATCCCTTAGAAGAAATGGAGTAGCCATCATAGTCAACAAGAGAGTCTGAAATGCAGTACTTGGATGCAATCTCAAAAATGACAGAATGATCTCTGTTCATTTCCAAGGTAAACCATTCAATATCACAGTAATCCAAGTCTATGCCCTGACCAGTAATGCTGAAAAAGCTGAAGTTGAATGGTTCTATGAAGACCACAAGACCTTCTAGAACTAACACCCAAAAAAGATGTCCTTTTCATTATAGAGGACTGAAATGCAAAAGTTGGAAGTCAAGAAATACCTGGAGTAACAGGCAAATTTGGCCTTGGAGTACAGAATGAAGCGGGGCAAAGGCTAATAGAGTTTTGTGAACAGAATGCCCTAGTCATAGCAAACACCCTCTTTCATCAACTCAAGAGAAGACTCTACACATGGACATCACCAGATGGTCAATACCAAAATCAGATTGATTATATTCTTTGCAGCCAAAGATGGAGAAGCTCTAAACAGTCAGCAAAAACAAGAGTGGGAGTTGACTGTGGCTCAGATCACGAACTCCTTATTGCCAAATTCAGACTTAAATTGAAAAAAGTGGGGAAAACACTAGACCGTTCAGGTATGACCTAAATCAAATCCCTTATGATTATACAGTGGGAGTGACAACTAGATTCAAGGGATTAGATCTGATAGACTGAGTGCCTGAAGAACTATGGATGGAGGTTGGTGACATTGTATAGGAGGCAGGGATCAAGACCAAGAAAAAGAAATGCAAAAAGGCAAAATGGTTGTCTGAGGAGGCCTTACAAATAGCTGAGAAAAGAAGAGAAGCTAAAGGCAAAGGAGAAAAGGAAAGATATACTTATTTGAATGGAGAGTTCCAAAGAATAGCAGGGAGAGATTAGAAAGCCTTCCTCAGTGATCAATGCAAAGAAACAGAGGAAAACAATAGAATGGGAAAGACTAGAGATCTCTTCAACAAAATTAGAGATACCAGGGGAACATTTCATGCAAACATGGGCACAATAAAGGACAGAAATGGTATGGACCTAACAGAAGCAGAAGATATTAAGAGGTGGCACGAATACACAGAAGAACTGTACAAAAAAGATCTTCACAACCCAGATAATCACGATGGTGTGATCACTCACCTACAGCCAGACATCCTGGAATGCAAAGTCAAGTGGGCCTTAGGAAGCATCACTACGAACAAAGCTAGTGTTGGTGATGGAATTCCAGTTGAGCTTTTCAAATCCTAAAAGAGGATGCTGTGAAAGTGCTGCAGTCAGTATGCCAGCAAATTTGGAAAACTCAGCAGTGGCCACAGGACTGGAAAATGTCAGTTTTCATTCCAATCCCAAAGAAAAGCAATGCCAAAGAATGCTCAAACTACCACACAGTTGCACTCATCTCACATGCTTTCAAAATAATGTTCAAAATTCTCCAAGCCAGGCTTCAACAGTATGTGAACTGTGAACTTAGATGTTTAAACTGGATTTAGAAAAGGTAGAGGAACCAGAGATCAAATTGCCAACATCCTCTGGATTATCAAAAAATCACGAGAGTTCCGGAAAAACATCTACTTCTGCATTATTGACTATGCCAAAGCCTTTGACTGTGTGGACCACAACAAACTGTGGAAAATTCTGAAACAGATGGGAATACCAGACCACCTGACCTGTCTCTTGACAAATCTGTATGCAGGTCAGGAATCAACAGTTAGAATTGGACATGGAACAATAGACTAGTTCCAAACTGCGAAAAGAGTACGTCAAGGCTATATATTGTCACCCTGATTATTTAACTTATATGCAGAGTACATCATGAGAAACACTGGGCTGGATGAAGCACAAACCGGAATCAAGATTGCCAGGAGAAATATCAACAACCTCAGATATGCATATGACACCACCCTTATATAAGGCAGAAAGTGAACAACTAAAGAGCCTCTTGATGAAAGTGAGAGTGAAAAAGTTGGCTTGAAACTCAACATTCAGAAAACCAAGTTCATGGCATCGGGTCCCATCACTTCGTGGCAAATAGATGGGGAAACAGTGATAGACTATTTTTTGAGGGTCCCAAATCACTGCAGATGGTGACTGCAGGCATGAAATTAAAGACACTTGCTCCTTGGAAGAAAAGTTATGACCAACCTAGGCAGCATATTAAAAAGCAGAGATATTACTTTGCCAACAAAGGTTCATCTAGTCAAAGCTTTAGTTTTTCCAGTAATCACGTATGGATGTGAGAATTGGATCATAAAGAAAGCTGAGTGCCGAAGAATTGATGCTTTTGAACTGTGGTGTTGGAGAAGACTCTTGAGAGTCTCTTGGACAGCAAGGAGATCCAAACAGTTCATCCTAAAGGAAATCAGTCCTGAATATTCATTGGAAGGACTGATATTGAAGCTGAAACTCCAATATTTTGGCCACCTGATGCGAAGAAGTGACTCATTTGAAAAGACCCTGGTGCTAGGGAAGATTGAAGGCAGTAGAATAAGGGGTGACAGAGGATGAGATGGCTGGATGGCATCACCCACTCAGTGGACTTGAGTTTAAGCAAATTCTGGGGGTTGGTGATGGACAGGGAGGCCTGGCGTGCTGCAGTCCATGGGGTCGCAAAGAGTCGGACACGACTAGCGACTGAACTGACTGAACTGATATTCTTTCCCGGCTTGTTGAATTTCGGTCTGAGATTTTTTCCGTAAGAATTATTCAGCAAGTTTTTTCGGTTCCGCGAGGAAGAGCTTCGGCAGATTTCAGGCAGCACCGAGGGATGGCCGGGCCAAACCCCTGACAGCTGGTCTATTCACTGGGTCTGCAGATGGGGTGGCGACTGCTCAGCGTAGGCAGGTCAAGGAACGATTGTTTCGCAGACTGCAGGTCACACCTTGGCCAGGACGCTGCTTATCGTAGACAGCACGTTATCCTTACAACCCGTACGGTCCCGGCCGTACAATTCTGCGCAGGCGCGGCAGTCGTGCGACATCCGCCACTTACGGCGGAAGCGGTTTGTCCTGGGAGTTGGCGCGGTGCAGGGCTCTTAAGAACGAACGGCTTGGGCGCGGGTAATCAGCTCCCTTTTCCCTTTTCCCCACCTCTTCTAGGTTTTGGGGAGTACCGCGGAGCTACCGGACCTGATGCGGGCGCCCGGTCGTGGACAGTCCCATCCTGCTCCTCTACAACTCGGGGTGCTCCCGCGCCCAGGTGGGGGTGAGGGGCGGGGTCGGGACTGGGTTGGGCTCCATCCTGGCGTCTTCATCTTAAAATCTCCCAGGTAACTCACGTTTTTTCTTGTTTTCCAAGACTGGTATCCTGGGAGTGTGACTTGCAGGGTCCACCATGGAGCCAGAGCAGATGCTGGAGGGACAGACGCAGGTACTAGGAGGCCCTGGATTTAGGGTGGCTGTGTGCAGTAAGGAAGAGTGGCTGATGCCTCTGTGACTTGTGTTTTGTTTTCTAGGTTGCAGAAAATCCCCACTCTGAATATGGTCTCACAGACAACGTCGAGGTAACTTGCCCAGTTCCTATGCCATATCTTTGCGTCTCTTAAGAGCTGCAGAAAACTTGGGATCCCTTTTTGCTAGGTTGCTTTGCACAAGGGAAAACTTTATCATCATGAACCAAATAGTGTCAAATTATGGGCAGCTTATTTTATTAGCAGCACTAATGCTTCGTGGTATGTAGACGTACGTATTAGCTGAGTCCAGGGGTTGAACTTTGAAAATGATATAGAGAAAGAAACGTATATTACTAACGGAGATTGTCAGAATCGTTTTGCTTGGTGGCTGTTTATGTTCTGTTGGAATATTGCAGTGGAAAAACTGCACATTACAATTAGGAAACCCGTTGTTTTTGTAGCAGATAGTGTGCTGGTGAAGTCAACATTTAGTCAAGGTTGATATCTTTGCAGAGTTCATTAGCAGGAGACATTGGAAGCTATAACACAGGTAGTAGACACCGTTTTTGCCTTACATGGTTAAATCTGAATTCAGAGAGTACATGTGCAAAACCGTATACAAAAGGAGTATACTTTTACAGAGCTTTTTCATTAGGTATTAAGAGGTTACTTTCTAAAAAAAGAGGTTACTTTGTAAATGAATGCTAGATCAGTTCAATTAACCAGAGCTAGGTGGGATTTTTTTTGGCGGGGGGGGGGGCGCGGGGGGGGGGGGCGGGGGGGGCGGGGTGGAGGCAAGAATACTGGAGTGGGTTGCCATTCCCTTCTCCAGGAGATCTTCCTGACCCAGGGATTGAAGCCAGGTCTCTGGCATTGTAGGTAGATGCTTTACCGTCTGAGCCACCATGATATATGACGATATATGATTTTGAAAAAATGATTGCTATAATATGATTTGTGAGGATGAGTTACCATGAAAAAGAGACAAAGATAAAAGGATAAAAACACTGGGATGCATAAAAGCACTGAGGCAGAGAAACACACAGACACCTTTATGGAATTTTCTCACCATGGTTAGTATGTTACAGAGGAACTGGCTTCCACCATCGCCGCAAAACAATCCCCAGGTTTCCAGGTGTTATTTTGGATTTACAGTGTAATGTCGAAAAATCTGAACCTTCAGTCTGGGGATTTATTTCCATCTCTGTGGTGAATGATCCGGAAATACTTCAAGCAGTGAGAGCTCCTTAGGGAAGACATTTGTTATGAATTATGGATGAGGGGGCCGGAGAAGGCAATGGCACCCCACTCCAGTACTCTTGCCTGGAAAATCCCATGGACAGAGGAGCCTGATGGGCTACAGTCCATGGGGTCGCTAAGAGTCGGGCATGACTGAGCGACTTCACTTTCACGCATTGGAGAAGGAAATGGCAACCCACTCCAGTGTTCTTGCCTGGAGAATCCCAGGGACAGAGGAACCTAGTGGGTTGCTGTCTGTGGGGTGGCACAGAGTCGGACACGACTGAAGCGACTTAGCAGCAGCAGGTGGGATTGGTTAGGAATATAGAGAAAGTGTGTGTTTTATGGGGGAAAGAAAGACATCAGTAATTACATTTGGATAAATGAGGGCAGGAGCATTTCCAAGTACAGTAATAATAGTAATAGCTACTAGTATTAGCGCTAAGTAACTTTTGTGTATTTTTCCTCTTGCAAAGCTCAGAGAAGTTGACTAACTTGTTTAAGTTAAACCTAGGCAGGCTGACATTTTTGAGGTGGGATTAAATTATATTGCTCATCTTGATCAACTCCAGAATTCCCTGTCATGTGGTGTGACTTCTCTGTGCCTGTAAATTGCCAGGATTATTCATTGGTTTGATAACAGGGTTAAGAGAATTTGAATCTTCATGATGCAGTTTTTAATTGAGCTGCTATGCTGAATCAGATGAAGATACTCTATGCCACTTAGTGTTTTAGTCATTTAAGAGGATTGTTTTTAGGCATCAGTGCAGTCTTTTCTTGTTGATGCTTGTATAAGGAGGCAGAGCCATGATACAGGGATACCAAATACATTTTTTCAAACCTTCAGACCAATTTCCATAGTACAGTGAGAAAAAAGGAAAGTGGAGTGAATGAATGATGATGCTACATTATTTGGTGATTGGTTTTCTTGCTTCCATAATTTTGAAATGCCTGTTCTTTTATGAGTTAATGGTGATAGTAAAATAATAATTATGCTTGTTTGTTTGTGAGGTTTTACTTGGTTAAATAAAGTTAACAACCTTATGTTAGTCCCTTCTTTCAATATGTTATTGTTAATTTACTTGTTTGTGATATCTCAAAGTCTGGAAATCACTGTTCTACAGCTGCTGCTTTTCTTTTTAGAAATTCATTTTTAGAATTCCATTTTATTTTGATTATTGACTTATAATTTTTTTGGTGGCTGCTTTAGGACTTGTACAGAAGTTTAACTTCCCACAATTTACCTCCAAGTGGTATCATATCTTTTCATATATGGTATAAGGACCTTACAACAGTATCTTTCCATTTGCTCTCTCCAGGCCTTTATACTGTTGTTATCACATATTATATTTCTGCATATGTTATAAACCCTTCAATTGATTGTTTTTATTTTTTCTTTAAAAAGTCAATTATCCTTTTTATTTAAAAAATTTTAAATTGTTTACTTCACATTGTAGTTAATTTATTGCTCTAGAAAATTTTTAAAACCATCAGATTACATAATGATAATGAGACTCTGCCCCCTCCACAATCAACTGAAATTAATGGGCTTCTCTAACTTCAGTCAGTTCAGTTCAGTCGCTCAGTCGTGTCCGACTCTTTGTGACCCCATGAATCACAGCACGCCAGGCCTCCCTGTCCATCACCAACTCCCGGAGTTCACTCAAACTCACGTCCATCGAGTCGGTGATGCCATCCAACCATCTCATCCTCTTGTCATCTCCTTCTCCTCTTGCCCCCAATCCCTCCCAGCATCAGGGTCTTTTCCAATGAGTTAACTCTTCGCATGAGGTGGCCAAAGTATCGGAGTTTCAGCTTTAGCATCAGTCCTTCCAATGAACACCCAGGACTGATCTCCTTTAGAATGGATTGGTTGGATCTCCTTGCAGTCCAAGGGACTTTCAAGAGTCTTCTCCAACACCACAGTTCAAAAGCATCAATTCTTCGGCACTCAGCTTTCTTCACAGTCCAACTCTCACATCCATACATGACCACTGGAAAAACCATAGCCTTGGCTAGACGGACCTTTGTTGGCAAAGTAATGTCTCTGCTTTTGAATATGCTATCTAGGTTGGTCATAACTTTCCTTCCAAGGAGTAAGTGTCTTTTAATTTCATGGCTACAATCACCATCTGCAGTGATTTTGGAGTCCCCCCGCAAAAAGTCAGCCACTGTTTCCACTGTTTTCCCATCTATTTCCCATGAAGTGATGGGACCAGATGCCATAATCTTCGTTTTCTGAATGTTGAGCTTTAAGCCAACTTTTTCACTCTCCTCTTTCACTTTCATCAAGAGGCTTTTTAGTTCCTTTTCTCTTTCTGCCATAAGAGTGGTGTCATCTCCATGTCTGAGGTGATTGATATTTCTCCCGGCAGTCTTGATTTCCAGGTTGTGCTTCCTCCAGCCCAGCGCTTCTCATGATGTACTCTGCATATAAGTTAAATAAGCAGAGTGACAATATACAGCCTTGACGTACTCCTTTTCCTGTTTGGAACCAGTCTGTTGTTTCATGTCCAGTTCTAACTGTTGCTTCCTGACCTGCGTATAGGTTTCTCAAGAGGCAGGTCAGGTGGTCTGGTATTCCCATCTCTTTCAGAATTTTCCACAGTTTATTGTGATCTACACAGTCAAAGGCTTTGGCATAGTCAAAAAAGCTGAAATAGATGTTTTTCTGGAACTCTTGCTTTTTCCATGATCCAGCGGATGTTGGCAATTTGATCTCTGGTTCCTCTGCCTTATCTAAAACCAGCTTGAACATCTGGAAGTTCATGGTTCACGTATTGCTGAAGCCTGGCTTGGAGAATTTTGAGCATTACTTTACTAGCGTGTGAGATGAGTGTAATTGTGTGGTAGTTTGAGCATTCTCTAACTTAGTAGATAAATATTTCAAAATTACAAAAATAGCTGGCTACAGTTGAGCTATCAAGTAAGTATCACATTTCTGTGGATCAAAAAGTTGAATAAAAAGAAAACTGATGCTACTGATAAGTCCCTGAGTGTATTTGAGAAATCCAAGTTACATACACAGAAGAAAACTGGTTACAAAAACCATTACATTACTCAGTATTAACATTTTGCAGTGTTTTAAACAGCAGTAATAAAGATCAGAATCAGTTTTATAAAGGAGTTGATGGAAGCGCAACAAATGTATTAAACATACAACTCAATCACAGTTGGATTATACATCCAATTCCCCCAAACTTATCTCTGCATTGCAAATTAGAAATATACACTGTTTACCTCTTAATTCTTCCTCTAGCCCCATTCCCAATCAATAACCTTACCTATAAACCTTTCTATTAAATCTTTTAAATCAGATTTGATGGGCGAGTATACATAATCTTCATTATTATTTAAGAACAGATACTGAGTTTAGTCATATGCTAAATCTTCAGTTACATGACTTTCAAAAGGCATCTGCACTGCTGTAATTATGAAAATTTAGGCCTAGGAAACTAAGAAAACTCTCAGTCAAGAATCTGATCTAAGTAATTGTGTAAACTACTGAAACCTGTGTGTGCACATTTCTAAAAAAAGGATTTCGTATTTGAGAAATGTTACTCAATGGGTCTCTGAAAGGAAAAGTGTCTTTTGACTACTGCTCTGTAACGTAAAATGCTAGGTGACCACAGACATTTACCCAGTTGGCTAACAAACAAGCTTACAGTGGGACCTTTTAAAAAAAATGTTTGAAGCCACAGAAATAATTATGAAAATAAAAATTTGGAGGATCATAGCATAAGATACATATAGAATTCCTATTATAGTGATACATCAAAAATAAATCTGTCCTAACCAAGTAGCACTTGGTTGGTTCAGAAAAAATTTGAAATTAAACACAGTGGGAAGTGTTTTTGTTAAAATCACCCCAAATTACTAAAAGCCAAAAGAATACTGTCTCAAAATATGCTGAATTTACACGTTAGTATTACCATAATCAACTCATGCCAGATACAAATTAAGGTTACCAATTAGATGAAAACAATTTTTCGAGCTATTTTTATAAGAGAAATAGATGTACTTTATGATGAAGGCACACCAGTCTAAAGAATTTCTGATACATTGTCACAAGATTTAAACTTACTTAACCATTAACAACAGGTTACAATAAAGTTCCTCAGTGTTTAAAAGTTTGATTTAGCATTCTGGGAAAACGATTATTTTTCTTTTGAGATGTATTTATGTAAATTGCATTGAGGTCAGTTTTACACCTGGAGAGTACCAGCTGCTAATAATAATCATTTGTATTACATATAACTTAGCTGGATGGTAAACTATGCAACTGTTAGTGCTAGTCTGCTCATCAAAGCAATGCTCTGGAGACAAAGTCTTCTTACAAAACAGTGGGCAAGCAGGTTTCATTATTAGATATTCAACAACAGCCCTCAATTCGTTAATGTCCTCTACGATATGGATTTCTTTGAGAGTGGTATTGAGGAATCTATAGTATATAAAAAGCTGGAGCAAACTTTCTTGGCCACTAAAAAAGCATAAAAACTGTAGCAGCCATCAAGATTATTTAATGATAAGTATTGAATTTCAGAATATTCTGTTGATTAGTGTTTAATTTATGGACGAGAGGTCCCAGTAGAGATAAACTATTTGAACCCTTTGCACTAAGTGCCTTTTTCCAGTATGTGGCAGCATGAAGCCAAGAAAATAACAAGACTGGGAGAATATTCATTGTAACTGGAAGAGTTGACAAAGATGAATGAATATAACAGGTAGTGCCAGCAGTCCCCTAACAAAGCTCAGGCCAGAAATGCTCTGCTTAACTGGAAGCGAAGTCATCTTTGGTACAGCCTCAGAGCACTGGCCAGAGCACTTGCCAGCAAAGCAAGTTACTCGGTAACTTGCTTGGTAACAGCTTGCCGCTTCATGCAACCCAGCAAGAGGCAGAACAAACAGAACAGTAAACTGAACAAGCCAGAAAGCCACATTGTTGTCGTCCATTCACTGGCCATCAAGAATTGCACTGTGCCCGCCCCTGGGGGGCCGTGTGGGGAATGTATGCACTATGTGGGTCCCTCACACACGTCTGGGAGGCTGTCTGGCACTAGCAAGATTTCCAGAAAGACCAGAGCAAAGGCGGAGCTGCAGAAAGAGGCCCAGCAGGGTCGACCTAACGCCGCCGCCTGCTCCAGGTGATTGTGGAGCCCGGAAGTGTTCCCTTCACTTCTGTCTAATTATCTCTTTAAAGGAGATTTAAACATTAAGAGGAAGGAGTCACGTTTATCCATATAGTTATTATTTCTGGGTTCTCCGGCCGTCTGTGTAGATCCAGCTTCCCATCGGGCATCATTTCCCATCCTCCTGAAGGGTTTTCTTTAGTGTTTCTTGTAGTGGAGGTCTGCTGGTAAGGAGTTCTTTAAGGTTCTGAATGTCTAAAAAGGTATAATTATTTTCCCCTTGTTTTGAGGCATATTTGCTGAGTGTAGATATGCTTCACTGGCTTCTGGCTGATGTTGTTTCTGATGAAAAGTGTTCTGTCACTACTCTCTTTGCTCCATATTTAAATGCCTTCTCTTTGTGCTTTTAAGATTTTATTACTAGCTTTAGATAACTTAATTTTGATGTGCCTTGGCATAATTTTTTGTTTGTTTTAATGTTTCTTGTGCTTAGGATTGAGTTTCTTGGACCTTTGCATTTAGAATTTTAATGATATTTGAAAATTCAGACATTTCTTCAAATATTTTAAAGTATTTTGTTAGCTTAATTTATTCATTCTTTCCTCTGTCTTCTTTAACATGTGGAATATATTATAATAACTAGCTTAATGGCATTGCCAATGCTGTCAGTATCTTTCTGAGTCTGTTTCTGTGAATTGGTTTTTCTCTTCATCATGGGTGGTTTTTTCCTGCTTCTTGGTCTGTCTGGTAATTTTTACTAAAGGCTTTGCACTATGCACTTTGTTGGGTGCTGGTGCATTTTTTTTTTTTTTTTTTGCATTTCTTCAAACCTTGAGCTTTGTTCTGGGACATGGTCAAGTTATTTGATCCTTTTGAAGTTTGCCTTTAAGCTTTTTTAGATGGGACCAGATTAGCCTTTGGCAACCCACTTCCATGGACAGAGGAGCCTACACTCCATGGGGTCACAAAGAGTCGGACAGGACTGAGTGACTAACCCACAAGTCTTTAGTTCATGCTTAATTTCTTCCTTGTGTATTCTGCCCAATGCTTCATGTATTACGAGGTTTTCATTCTGGGTCATAGGACCATGAACTACTCCTGGCCTGTGGAGCTCTGGGGATTGTGCCATGTGCTTCTTCCAAGTGGTTTTTTCTTCTGGCCTTGGGTAGTTCCCTCACACTCATGCTCTGACTAGTACGCACCTGAAAACTGGGAGACGATCTCTTTGTCTCTTTCTGATCAACTCCCTTCTGTGAAACTGTCCTCTTAGCGCTCTGCGATTTCTAGTTCCCTTGGTCTCTGAATTTTCAACTCTGTCTTCTCATCTTGGGGTGACTGCAGGGCTCTGCTTGGTTCCTTCTTCCTGGGTATCACTGTAAGTTCTTTAGGCAGGATGCAGTAAGCATGGCAATCATAGGATTCACCTCACTTTTTCCCATTTTTATGGTCACTGTTCTACACTCTTAAAAGCTTAATCTATTATGAATATGTGTGTTAGTTTGGATATACATTTGACCCTTGAACAGCATAGGTTTGAACTGTGTGGGTCCACTTAAATGTGGATTTTTTTCCAATAGTAAATACTGTAGTACTGCGTGATTTCCAGTTGGTTGAACCCAAGGATGTAGAACTGTAGGTACAGAACCACAGATATGGAGGAGCCAACTGTAAGTTATAGGTGGGTTTTGGCTGGGCAGAACGTGTTGGTGCCCCAAACCTTCATGTTCAGGGGTCAACTGTAAATTTTTTTAGATTAATTTAGGATTTTGACTACTAAAATTAAGCATTACAGTACATCGTAAGTATTTAGTGAATGTTTAAATGATATAAATCAGAGAACTTGTTAAGGACCTTATTATAGGATCTATTAGAGTTGCTTAGGTATTGGTGTTTTTTGTTAAGGTATTGGGATGTCATGTAAATGACTAGTTTTTATCATATATTTGTTGAAATTTACTGATGAACAAGAAGTTTCTTAATTCATGGGCAAATAGCTATTCCATTCATTAGCATATATAATTTTTATTAAGTCCAAAAATTAGACTGAAAAATCATAAGCAAAACTAGACAAGTTATCTGATAGTTCTGGCAAATGTTTTGAAAAGCATGGTATGTATGTTATATGCTTAAAGTTTTTTCTCAGTTTTTACAAAATAAAAAATTTTCTTTAAAAAAATTAAGTATAAAAAAATAGTTTTTATAATTATTGACTTATTTATATCCATTCCAGTATGATTGGAACAAAAGTTCTTTAAATAAAAGTGCTCTTAATAGTGTTTTGACTTTTGAGATGGCGACTTATTTCTAAACTTCTGAAATGGTAGATTTTCAGAAGGCATAGCTTTTTAGTAAAGCAGTTTTTGATACTCTGGATATCAGATGAATCTATATGAAAGGCCTGAATTTTCTCATGGGGATTCTTAGTGAAGGAAGTATAAGTCATCATTTTCTAAATATCATTTAAATATCACAGTAATGATCTTTCCCGTGTTAGTAATTTCTTCTGTTTTTTGGCTATTTTTACTTAACATTTTTTCTTAAATTTACTTAAAAAAAATCAGATGCATTTATTTTAAAAAGAAACATAAATGGAAAAGCATTCTCATTGTGGTAGAGGTAACTATAAAAATGAAAACAGGGAATACAAAACAGACTACAAAACAGAAGTAATATATTTTAGCTCTGTTGCCTGTTGAAGCCTCTGAGCCTGAAACCTGTTCCCTGTCTAAGGAGGGAGGTTAGCAAGTGTTACAGAAGTGTTAGAGACATGTTAGGATCAAACTGAGACTTTGTCCTTGATATTATCTGTGATGAAAAAATTGAAACAGAACTAGTTTTCTCACTGTGATTCAGTGCTGCTGCTGCTGCTGCTAAGTCACTTCAGTCGTGTCTGACTCTGTGCGACCCCATAGATGGCAGCCCACCAGGATCCCCTGTCTCTGGGATTCTCCAGGCAAGAAAACTGGAGTGGGTTGCCATTTCCTTCTCCAATGCAGGAAAGTGAAAAGTGAAAGTGAAGTCGCTCAGTCCTGTCCGACTCTTAGCGACCCCATGGACTGTAGCCTACCAGGCTCCTCCGTCCATGGGATTTCCCAGGCAAGAGTAGTGGAGTGGGGTGCCATTGCCTACTTAGTGTCATGTCCAGATTTTTTTGAAGCACACTGTAAGAAGGTATTCTCAAAGAAAAAGTACTTATTTTTGCTCCTAAAAAAGGCAAAGAGAGAAAGTAAGTGAGCATCTGGAGATACGACATTAAAAGGATGAGATATTATGATGCCTTCAGAAAATTCTTGAATGACATTTAGAAATGGGTCTGATTTTATTTTGGCAGAGAGATTTGCAGTTTTAATATTTATGCATTTTTTTTTAAAAATTCTCTAGAGGATAGTAGAAAATGAGAAAATTAACGCAGAAAAGTCATCAAAACAGAAAGTGGATCTCCAGTCTTTGCCAACTCGTGCCTATCTGGATCAGACAGTTGTGCCTATCTTATTACAAGGACTTGCTGTACTTGCAAAGGAAAGGTAAGATAATAGTGTCTGTCTGCAAATGGGCTTACCAGAGAAAGCAAAATAATAACTTCCCTGGTTGAAATATTAATTATGTGTAGTTATTTTTTTTACTGTATAAGAAACTTATAGATACTAAAGATTTTTTAAAAAGAAGTCAGATATAACCTCAGTTCAGACATTTTTCTACTAGTCTTAGATCCTATGTGCATATTTGTAATCATGGTATACATGTAATTTTATATCTCGTTTTTGAACATTTAGGTTCAATTTCCTTTATTGTTGTTGGTCACCAGGTAGTTTATCTGCTTTCATTTCCTTTTGTTTTTGTTTAATTACTTCCTTATGATAAACACCCAAGAGTTGGTTTACTATTTCAAATGACATGACTATTTTTATGGTGTTTGACCCATAATAATATATTTCCATCAAAAAGTTTATCCTTAAGATTCTTCCAGTGTAGCCTTAGCTACATGTGTTATAAACTTTTTTTACCAAGTTGTTTTAATTTACATTTTTTTGTTAGCAAGATTACAATTTTTTCTCTGTCCTGTACATATTTTTTCCCTGATAAGTCTACCTAAATTATTTTTGTATAAGTAAATCAATAAGAAAATTTTTTTTTGTAAGTTACATTAGTCAATATTTATTGGGTGTAACTGGCTTCCAGGTGGCGCAGTGGTAAAGAACCTTCCCTCCAGTGCACGAAAAATGGGAGATGTGGGTTCAGTCCCTAAGTGGGGAAGATCCCCTGGAGAAGGAAATGGCAACCCACTCCAGTATTCTTGCTTGGATATTTTTCTCAAAAGACTAATAGTGAACACTGTAAAAGAAGGCCAGTATATTGGAAATTCTAAATATTACTTTAAATTCTAGAAGAATAAAATTTGAAAAAGTTTTAAAGTAATATTCTGTTAATAAATGCAAGTTTTTGCATTTATTGTAAGGCATTTTAGCAAAATAATCCCTCAAATTATTATGTAACAAGTATTGTCTGTGTCTGCTGCTGCTGCTGCTAAGTCACTTCAGTTATGTCCGACTCTGTGCGACCCTATAGACAGCAGCCCACCAGGCTCCGCCATCCCTGGAATTCTCCAAGCAAGAACACTGGAGTGGGCTGCCATTTCCTTCTCCAGTGCATGAAAGTGAAAAGTGAAAGTGAAGTCGCTCAGTCCTGTCTGACTCCTAGTGACCCCATGGACTGCAGCCTGGCTCCTCTGTCCATGGGATTTTCCAGGCAAGAGTACTGGAGTGGGTTGCCATTGCCTTCTCCATGTCTCTGTCTAGTTAGTTCAAAAGGCTATTTAAAGTGCTAAGAGAACGTTTAGAGATTATTGTAAATCAGTTCTAAATATGCTTTTTTATAATAGAGTTTAAAATAGATGTTCCCCCAACTTTTCATTTTTGGACCTGTTTTATCAGCAAAAAGAACATATATAAAGGTGATAAATGTGAAATAACATTTTATTAAAATTTTTTTCCAGTTTTATTGAGAAAAACATAGACATACATCACTGTTTAAAGTATACAGCATGGTGGTTTACCACATAGGTTTAGTTAACATCCATTATCTCATATATAGATACAGTGGAGAAAAAAGAAAGCATCTTTTTGTTATGAGAACTCTTAGGATCTACTCTTTTAATGACTTTCTTGTATATCACATAGCAGTGTCAGCTATGGTCATGTTGCACATTACATCCTTTGTACTTATCATTGGAGTTTTGTACCTTTTGACTGCCTTCTTCCAGCTCCCTCTCCTACCCGCTGCTTAATTTTAAAATATGTTTAAGGGACTTCCTGGCAATCCAGTGGGTTAAGACTGTGTGCTTCCACTGCAGGGGCACAGGTTCAATGCCTAGTCCAGGAACTAAGATCTTGTATCCCATATGGGGCAGCCAAAAAAAAAAAAAGAAAAGATTTTATGGAACAATACATTTAACACATCTAAAATGTAAATTTCTAAAATTTGGATTTCTTTTCCCTTACAGACCACCAAATCCCATTGAATTTCTAGCATCATATCTTTTAAAAAACAAGGCACAGTTTGAAGATCGAAACTGACTTATTGGGAAGAACAGAAAAATTTGGTTTCTACTGTAGATTTACATGATTAAGAGGCAGCTTTAGTTGCCATGATTCCCCACCCACCCCTTTTTGGAAGAATAAGAACCTTCAGGACAACAGAACTTATTTCGGAGTTGCAGAAGAAGACATCATTTCCCTTATTGATTTAATCACAAACTTATTTAATAAATGTGTTCCGTGCAATTTTTTCAGATTGTCTTTAACTTTGTTTTTAAAATGACCTTCAAAATAAACTGTTAAAACATCATTATTTTACAGTAGTTTTTGTTCTATGTGGCAAATATTTTATGTGGTTCAATTGTTTTCATGTATTACTTACTCCCATGTGTCTTAGCATGTTGTAGAGTTTTACAACAGTGTGAAAATATACCATAGTCAATTAGAATATAAAAAACTCTCAGCCAGTTTTTCTAGTGTTGTTCCTGGATCTCTGAGAGACTAGGATTTGGGCATCTTCAGTTTTTAACAGATGTCATTGGTGATTCTAACACATAATAAATTTGGAGTTCTGTTGTAAGTACTGCAGAGGGTATACAATATCCTTCGGTGCTGTCAACCTTTATGGTATTAATATAATAAAAAATATCATTTATTATAGTTCTACTATGTGTTAGGTGCAGAATTATTTTATTTAAATTATCTCTAATGTAGCAACTCTGCAAAGTAGATCTTGTTATTCCGATTTTGCAGATGAAACTGATTGGGAGAGGTTAAGTGACTTGCTCAAGGCCACACAGCTGGTAAGTGCTTGAATGGGCATTAAGACCCAGTTCTACCAATGTGTTGCTGATAGCTAAGAGAGAAGTTCTTGGGCTAGTTAACATACTGCTTTTTGCAATTAAAAAACACCAGCTAGTCCTTTTATTGTTTTTCAGGTCTGCTCACTTTGTCCTGTATGAAGAAATTGAGATAATGCACTAGCTCAGAAAAGAGAAAATTGTCTGCAGAGAGCCAGGCAGGAAAAACATTCACTAGAGCAGTGGTTTCTCAACTGGGGGTGATTTTGCACCCATCTCCCCTCCTTTCCCAAGGGACATTAGGGGATGTCCGAAACATTTTGGTGTCATAACTGGAGTAAGGTGAGATTCTACTGGCATCTAGTGGATAATTGCCAGGAACACTGCTAAATAATCTTAATGCACAGACAGCCTGGGTGTCCCACACATTCCCCCAAATCATCCAGCTCAAAATGTCAGTAGTTCTAAGGTTGAGAAATCCTGCTTTGGAAGCATGTTAGAGAACATGTCTCCAAGCTAAACATGTGAAGTTGGAGTTAGAAATGTAATGCTGACATGGTATGTCTTACAGTTCTCTTTAATACAGCAAAAACATATTAAAGTTCTCTTTAATATAGCAAAAAAGGAGTGACAGTTGGGGAGGTGATGTGGTTTTGATGTATCTATGCGGGTTGATAGGTCTGAATGGGAAAAACCTGGAAATACTGGACTCATACACTGCTTATAGTTTTTGCAAGTATTAATTTCACTAAATTTATTTTGGTGATTAATATGTTAATCTGCCTTTTTAAAAAAATTTGAGTATTTTATTAAAGCATAAATAGTTTCAACAGTCCATCAGCGATTCACATCAGAGCCACTTGCGAAACTTCATATATAAATATATATAAAATACATTAAAAGTATAAATAGAAATTATATCTGTTATATATCTCATGCATATATATCTCTATATGCATGCCTGGACCCTGGAGAGCCTGATGCAGCTGGAATAGAGCCCAGGCTTCTCATTTTGAGAGAAACTCTAAGGCATTCTCATACCACCTTTGGTTAGCGACTGCTTAGAAGTAATTCAGTACTCTGCCTAGTGCTGCATTACTTTTAGTGTTCTATTGAGTTATCTTCAAGATAGGGCTTAAATTATTCAATCTTAAAATTGATACCTTTTTCAGTAAGGACTGAGAATAGGCGTGTCTTGCTGGCAGTGCACATCCCACTTAGCGCTCACCATATGCCAAGGCCCATTCTAAATACATGAATTGTCATTTAATCCTCAAAACCCTGTGATGTAGGTTAAGGTGAAAAAAGTGAGATTTAATTAACTTGCTTAAAGTTACAGGGGAAGTAAGTTTGGGGCAGAGATTCAAACCCAGCTTAAATGCTGTATTGGCTCCCTTCCCTTAATGCTGTATTGCCCTCAGGTGTGCTTAAAATTTTTCCTTGAGGGGGAAAAAATCAGTCTGTCTTTATGTGTGTACAATAGAAGCCCCCTTATCTGGTTGGTAGATTAAAAGAAGGAGTCATAATAAGGAATCATGAAAGACACTGAACAGTTTTTTTTTTTTTTAATCTTTATTATTAACTTCATAATATTTTTTATTTCAGCCATTGCTTTGGGTATGGATTCTTTGATTGGAATTCTGTATTTCTTCCACAAACCACTCCTATAATGTATGCAGTTTCAGGTTTTTTGAAAGTAGAATAAGATCTTAGGCAAAATGATATGATACTGAAAGAGGAACTCCCCAGAGCGGTAGGTGCCCAATATGCTACTGGAGAACAATGGAGAAATAACTCCAGAAAGAATGAAGGGATGGAGCCAAAGCAAAAACAATACCCCGTTGTGGATGTGGCTGGTGATAGAAGCAAGGTCCAATGATGTAAACAGCAATATTGCATAGGAACCTGGAATGTTAGGTCCATGAATCAAGGCGAATTGAAAGTGGTCAAACAGGAGATGGCAAGAGTGAACGTCGACATTCTAGGAATCAGCGAACTAAAATGGACTGGAATGGGTGAATTTAACTCAGATGACCATTATATCTACTACTGTGGGCAGGAGTCCCTCAGAAGAAATGGAGTAGCCATCATGGTCAACAAAAGAGTCTGAAATGCAGTACTTGGATGCAATCTCAAAAATGACAGAATGATCTCTGTTCGTTTCCAAGGCAAACCATTCAATATCACAGTAATCCAAGTCTATGCCCCAACCAGTAATGCTGAAGAAGCTATTCATTATTTTTCGCCTTCCTTTATAGAATGAACTCCTGCATTATCCTATATTTATACAAAGCTTATTGCTCATGAAGAGACGGTATTGTTAGAAAAGAGCTAATTGCATGTGGAATAACCCCTGGTTGTCCAGTTGTAACACCACCGTTTGCTGAAAATTCAGATGATCTTTTCTCTGTTGTATTGCCTCTGTTCCTTTGTCAAAGATCAGGTGACTGTATGCATGAGGGTCCTTTTCTGGGTTCTCCATTCTCTTCCATAACTCAATTTGTTCTTTAATCAATTATGTTCAAGCTGGTTTTAGAAAAGGCAGAGGAACCAGAGATCAAATTGCCAACATCCGCTGGATCATGGAAAAAGCAAGAGAGTTCCAGAAAAACATCTATTTCTGCTTTCTTGACTATGCCAAAGCCTTTGACTGTGTGGATCACAATAAACTGTGGAAAATTCTGAAAGAGATGGGAATACCAGACCACCTGACCTGCCTCTTGAGAAACCCATATGCAGATCAGGAAGCAACAGTTAGAACTGGACATGGAACAAACAGACTGGTTCCAAATAGCAGAAGGAGTACGTCAAGGCTGTATATTGTCACCCTGCTTATTTAACTTCTGTGCAGAGTACATCATGAGAAACGCTGGACTGGAAGAAGCACAAGCTGGAATCAAGATTACCAGGAGAAATATCAATAACCTCAGATATGCAGATGACACCACCCTTATGGCAGAAAGAGAAGAGGAACTCAAAAGCCTCTTGATGAAAGTGAAAGAGGAGAGTGAAAAAGTTGGCTTAAAGTTCAACATTCAGAAAACGAAGATCCTGGCATCCCATCCCACCACTTCATGGCAAATAGATGGGGAAACATTGGAAACAGTGTCAGACTTTATTTTTTTGGGCTCCAAAATCACTGCAGATGGTGACTGCAGCCATGAAATTAAAAGACGCTTACTCCTTGGAAGAAAAGTTATGACCAACCTAGATAGCATATTCAAAAGCAGAGACATCACTTTGCCAACAAAGGTCCATTTAGTCAAGGCTATGGTTTTTCCTGTGGTCATGTATGGATATGAGAGTTGGACTGTGAAGAAAGCTGAGCACCGAAGAATTGATGCTTTTGAACTGTGGTGTTGGAGAAGACTCCTGAGAGTACACCCTTGGAGATCCAACCAATCCATTCTGAAGGAGATCAGTCCTGGGTGTTCTTTGGAAGGACTGATGCTAAAGCTGAAACTCCAGTACTTTGGCCACCTCACGTGAAGAGTTGACTCATTGGAAGAGACTGATGCTGGGAGGGATTGGGGGCAGGAGGAGAAGGGGACGATAGGGGATGAGATGGCTGGATGGCATCACCGACTTGAAGGATGTGAGTTTGAGTGAACTCCTCGAATTGGTGATCTACAGGGAGGCCTGGCATGCTGCAATTCATGGGGTCGCAGAGAGTCGGACACAACTGAGCAACTGAACTGAACTGAACTGACTGAAGATTTTAGACATGAGATCTTAATGCCTTAAGGTGTTAAGTGTATAATGATCCTTTTTTCATGAGTTTTTTCTCCTGCCTTTGGTCATCTTATCCGCCTCTCATTTGACAGTTGTTTTTATTGAGTCCAAAGCATTTCACCTAATTTTTGTACTAATACCTTTTGCATTATGTATTTCTATTTCATTGGCTTGTGTAATATTTTATTAAATTATGTAATGGCAGTACCTTGTACATCTGGTATAAATAGGTTGGAGAATGTGATTAAGCCTTGTTAGTGATGCACACACACCTGGGAGATGAGTTGCAACAGTGTGAATTTCCTAAGTGTAATCTACCAGCTTTAAGAATTCAGCTTGTGTGGACATGGTACAGTGTATTTACTATGGAGATGGAGAACATCGCTTTACTCCAGTAAGCTGGTTAAATAGGAATCACTTAAGCAAGCTTCTGCTATACTTCGAGGAGGTATTTCATGTGTAGCTAACAATTATACTATGGAAACAGTTCCTATCCTTTGATTAGGAAGATAATGTTTAGTAAGCAAATTTTACAATAATAGAGTAAAAGTACTATATCCTATAGAGTGAATTTCTTTTTTTTTTTTTTAGAGTGAATTTCTTAAAAAAGGTGGATAAGTGAGAGGACCAGTACAGTAAATCAGGAATAGATTGCCAAAGGATATGGAGACCTTAAGTTGGAAAAACAGGGACTTCCCTGGTGGTCTAGTGTTTAGGACTCCGTGCTTTAACCACCAAGTTCAGTTCAGTCGCTCAGTCATGTCCGACTCTTTGCGACCCCATGAATTGCAGCACGCCAGGCCTCCCTGTCCATCACCAACTCCCGGAGTTCACTCAGACTCATGTCCATCGAGTCAGTGATGCCATCCTGCCATCTCATCCTCTGTTGTCCCCTTCTCCTCCTGCCCCCAATCCCTCTCAGCATCAGAGTCTCTTCCAATGAGTCAACTCTTCGCATGAGGTGGCCAAAGTACTGGAGTTTCAGCTTTAGCATCATTCCTTCCAAAGAAATCCCAGGGCTGATCTCCTTCAGAATGGACTGGTTGGATCTCCTTGCAGTCCAAGGGACTCTCAAGAGTCTTCTCCAACACCACAGTTCAAAAGCATCAATTCTTCGGCACTCAGCTTTCTTCACAGTCCAACTCTCACATCCATACATGACCACTGGAAAAACTATAGCCTTGACTAAACGGACCTTTGTTGGCAAAGTGATGTCTCTGCTTTTGAATATGCTATCTAGGTTGGTCATAACTTTCCTTCCAAGGAGTAAGCGTCTTTTAATTTCATGGCTGCAATCACCATCTGCAGTGATTTTGGAGCCCCAAAAAATAAAGTCTGACACTGTTTCCAATGTTTCCCCATCTATTTGCCATGAAGTGATGGGACCAGATGCCATGGTCTTCGTTTTCTGAATGTTGAAATTTAAGCCAACTTTTTCACTCTCCTCTTTCACTTTCATCAAGAGGCTTTTTAGTTCCTCTTCACTTTCTCACTGCCAAGGGCACAGGTTTAATCCCGGTCAGGGAACTAGATTCCCACACGCTGGGGCCAAAAATATAAACGTTTTAGTAGAAGAAAACTAAACTGTCTTCCTAATTCTGGTGAACCTATTGGGAGAATATTGAACCTTTGTTTAAATTTCATTTAGGAAGGACTTCTCTGGTGGTTCAGTGGTTGAGTCTTCACCTTCCAATGCAGGGGGTGTGAATTTGATCCCTGGTCAGGAAGCTAAGATCCCACATGCTTCTGGGCCAAAAAGCCAAAATATAAAACAGAAGCAACATTGTAACAAATTCAATAAAGACTTTAAAAATAAATAAATTTCATTTAGGAAAAGGTATAGGAGATTTTGGGCTTTCCAGGTGGCTCAGTGGGTCAAGAAGCCAACTGTAATGCAGGAGACACAGGGGACACAGATTCAATCCCTGGGTCAGAAGATCCCCTGGAGTAGGAAATGGCAACCTATTCCAGTATTCTTGCCTGGAGAATCCCATGGACAGAGGAGCCTGGTGGGCCATAGTCCAAGGGGTCACAAAGACTCAGACACAACTGGGCACAGACACACACCACAGGAGATTTTAAGATTGATAACGTTCCATTAGCAACATGATAGAATGGTTGTAGGGACTGCATTAAATATTGTAGCCAGGTATGTTCCTGGACTGGATTCCAAAAAGGTATTAACAAATAGGCCTGATACATATGTCTAAGTATAGCAACAAGGGGAAAAAGATGGATGGTGTAAATGACTACTTCTGAGGATCCACTTGCTTAAAATCTCTGGAGTTAAAGTAGGTGATCTAGGGAAATAGATCACCAGAGCTAAAGGGGGCAGTCAGTAATGAATAAGAATTTTCTTTATAAGAAAATTCGTCAGCCTTTAAATATTTTAAATGTTTTGACTCAGTTTAATTTCTCTGTTTGTTAATCCTAAATAATTAACAAACTTGCAGAAAGGTCCGTGTACAAATTTTACTCCAAAAAAATGGGAAGTGAACAAGTTTTCATCTTGTGGGAATCATTAAATATGTAAAGACTTAGCCTAGTGTCAGGTACATAGTAAAGGTTTAGTAAATATTCCTTATGGAGAATGATTTCTAAAGAAGAAAAGGGCTAAGTCAACGGATACTAGGTTATAGTGTTAACTGAAATCAAAAGAGCATCCTTATGCTAAACTCTTCTCTCAAGTTTCAATTTTTCAAAACCCTGTGGTATTCTAGAATATTTTTCTGGTAAAGAGCTTTAGTAATTAGAGGGCTCCTCAATCTAGCAGTTGTGTATAAAGTGAAGGTGAAAGTCGTTCAGTCGTGTCCGACTCTTTGCAACCCCATGGACTATACAGTTCATGGAATTCTCTAGGTCAGAATACTGGAATGGGTAGCCTTTCCCTCCAGGGGATCCTTTCCAGGGGATCTTTGCAACTCAGGGATCGAACTCGGGTCTCCTGCATTGCAGGCAGATTCTTTACCAGCTGAGCCACAAGGGAAGCCCAGGTGTGTATAAGTAAGATTTAAAAATGGGCAGTTTAATACTGCCATATAAGCTCCAAAAATGAAGCCTAATAAATTACTTATTTTGGGATATAGGTAGTGTACGTATATGGCACAAAGTTCAAAAGATACACAAAGATGTACACTGACTGTTAGCAGTTTGTTGTATCCTTCTAGAAATATTCCACATCTATGCAAGTGTGTGAGAATAGAAGTATTTGGTTTTACACAAATGATATCGTAACCATACACATTGTTCTGCAGTTTGCTTTTTGCATTTTTTTTGGAGCTCTTTCCATACCAGTATATAGCACTATCTTATTGTTTTTAAAGGGTGCATACATACGGATATATCCTAAATTAACAAGTATCATTGACAGATACTGTGTTTGTTTCTAGTTGTTAGTATAGACTGATGCAGTGACTCTCTGTATTTCAGAAGATAGATTAATGTTGGGCTCTGGGTATCTTATTTGTTGAAGTCTGTGCTTCATGAGTGACTTCACTTTCACTTTTCACTTTCATGCATTGGAGAAGGAAATGGCAACCCACTCCAGTGTTCTTGCCTGGAGAATCCCAGGGATGGCGGAGCCTGGTGGGCTGCCGTCTGTGGGGTCGCACAGAGTTGGACACGACTGAAGCGACTTAGTAGTAGTAGTAGTAGTGCTTCATGAAGACTATTAATGAAGATTTCCTCCTTGCCCTTTACTTTGGATGATGTTTATGGAGTGTCAAACCCAAATCCTTGGTAGATATAATGGAATTGTTAATATGAAGTGTACAGTATTGCCAAACAGGCTTCTTTGATATCAAGTATTTTCCATTGATCAAGTATTTATATGGATCTTCCTAAATTTAGGGGTTGTGGATAAGTGAGTAGTTTCAGCATCTCTTTAAAGAGTTTATCCTTGAATAAAGTAGCCAGAATAAGATGGACAAGAGGAGTAATGATGGGATATATTAAGAGCATTCTAGAGATAATAGAAGATCCTCTAACCTTTGACTTCACTTGGCACTGTGGTCTTTGCTGAGTTTGATCAGTAAGAAAAATCCTTTGAGGAAAGAAGCCTCCAACTGAGCATTTTAATAGGGATGATGCTTAATTTTAGATTAGACTACTAGTTTGGAATGAGACCTAGGAGCAGAGGATAATGAGAAAACAAACATTTACAAAGAACAGTTTATAAGTTGTTTTCAGGTGCCTTACTTGGTGATTCTCACAGCAAGCCAGTGAGTTAAATATGACTGCTGTTTGCATTTCACAGATGCGATAACTGAGGGTTGAAAAGGTTAAATTACTAGATATCCATAACCACACGGCTGATGAGTGACAGAGCAATCAATGTTCTTACACCATATAAACCATATCAACTATTTCCTTTTCTTGAAATTTACAATGAAGTGTTTACAATTTCATCAGTTATCATGAGTTTTGTCACTTCAGAAAGAGTACCAGGGAATCGGCTTCAGCCCTCCTTTTTCTCTTATCCCTAGATTGACTACTTGGTACGTGTACCCCACCCTCCAATATTTGGGCAGGTTAGTGGTGAAGTGAGAGGGTTAAAAATTGAATACAGATCTATATAGAATGGAAGTTTTTTTCTTTTTCTTTTTGCAGCTTAAAAAGAGTGTATAAAAAGGTGTGAAAGTCAGAAATGTTCCAATAATTGACCAGGACTGGGATCTCAAGCAAGATCCACGGACCTTAAAGTTGAATAGGTGAGAATACAAAATGTAGTACCTAAAGAAAAAAAAAGAAATTCTATGACTATGACACTAGGGAAACTTGAAAATTAAGCACAGTCGTTTGCTTTGGCCTCTACCACGGATCTGTTTAGTGTGAATTTCAGATATAACAATGTTATAGTTTTAATTCCAAGTCTTTCATTGAAGGCATGCCATTTGCTCTTACTCTCTTCCTAGTTTCGGAATGGTCTACTCCATAACATTTTCTTGAAGGTCCAAGATATTCTACTTTACTGTGATTATTATATAATTTTAATGTAATTCTTTGTTTCTGACACTTGCGGTGGGATTTAAAAGATAACTGAAGGTTGGAAATAATGTTTGGGGGGTTAGTCGCTAAGTCGTGTCCGGCTTTTGCAACCCCATGGACTGTATGTAGCCTGCCAGGCTCCTCTGTCCATGGGATTCTCCAGGCAAGATTACTCGAGTGGGTTGCCATTTCCTTTTATCAGGGGATCTTCCCAACCCAGGAATCGAACCCATGTCTATTTGTACTGCAGGCAAAGTCTTTACCAACTGAGCTATAGGGAAACCGATGTACTAGGCTTTCAATAACACCTCTAGTATTGTTATGACCATTTTATAGATCAGAATAACTGAGGCTAGGTATGTCACACTGTCCCCCAGGTACAGAGTTAAGATATGCACTTACATAAACATAAATCGAAACAAGACAACTTTACAGTATGAAGCCACAATTAGGTAGTAAGGGTGGCCCTGTGAAGCAAAAACAGCATTTGCCGCACCACAGGCACACCTGCTTCTACAAATGAACTTTCCAACGTGGCGACAGAGTTGCGTGCCTAGGAGTGAGATCTTGGGGGTAAGCACCCACTAAGGGTTCCTGCGTATGGTGGGGAAGACAGGGGACTTTCCACGTGGAAAGCTGCACCGAAAAGCCCTCGGTGCTCCTGGTTTAAGGAAGTTGGTTGGGGGAGGGGGCTTGCCCTGCGGCTGCGTCCTGCTCCCCGCGCCCTCCTCCTCCCCGCCTCTGCTGCCGCTAAACCCCGGAGAGCGGAGCGTGCACGGTGAGATTCCTCGGCGGGCCTGGCAGCGGCTGCTGGGCATGCTCAGTGGGCAGGACCCGTTAGAGTGGCGAGTAAGGAAGCGTTGGCTCTTCTCGAGGCTGCCTTCCCCGGTTCAGGCCCCGGCCCTGGGCTTTTGTGTGCGCAGAGCCGCTGCCGCCGCTGCTTCCTCGCGGGGCCACCCGACCCCAGATGCCGTCTGGCCTGTCCGGTGTCCGCCGTTAACCTCGCCGCGCAGCCGGAGGAGGAGCGGGGCGGGGCGGGGCCGGCGGGCCGGCAGCCGGGCGGGCAGGAGGGCCCGGCCGGGGGTGGGGGTGGGGGTGGGTGCGGGGAGTCCCGCTGGGGGTGGGGGGAGGGGGCGGGCGTGGAGTCACGGGGGTGGGGTCACTGGCGGTGGCTCGGGGAGGCCGACCGGGAAGGGAGGGGGCTGTGGGGGCGGCTCGGAGGCACCAGCCCCGGCTGGGGAGCAGCGGTGACTCCGGTGGCCGGGGCCACGGCTTTCCGAGCTTCGGTGTGAGGCCGCCGCGGGCCCCGTTTTCCGGCGGCCGCCCGAGTTTGTGGTGATTGTTGCCGCCGCCGCCACCGCCCCGGCTGCCATCTCCTCCTCCTCCCGGGCCGCCGCCTCCTCCTCTTCCTCCTCCTCCTGGGCCGGGCCGATCCCCTCCCCGCTGCCGCCTCCTCCTGGGCTGGGCCCGCGGTGTCTCGTCCCCTCGCGGAGCCGCTCCTGCCGCCGCTGCCGCCGCCGCCTCCTCATTCATCCTCGTGCACCATAGGCGGCACAGGCACCAAGATGTCCAACCGAGTGGTCTGCCGGGAAGCCAGTCACGCCGGGAGCTGGTACACAGCCTCAGGTAGGGCCCCAGGCCGGCCGGCCCGCCCGCCGCTGCCGCCGCCTGGCCCGGCGCCCGGCCGGCCGAGGTCGGCGGCCCGGCCCCGCGCGGCGGCGGGAGGGACGAGGGCGCGGACGGTCGCCCGCCGCGAACCGCGTGGGGAGGGAGCGGGCCGGAGGCCGGCCTCGCCGCCTCCCCCACCCGGGCGGCATCGTGCCGGGCAGCCCCGGGCCGGCCACCCTCACGCTCTGCCCGGAGTTGGATGAGAGAGAGAGTTGCCTCCTCGGCAGCCTGCGCCTTCCCTCGGGACCCGGCTTGGGCAAAGAATGTGCTCCGACCGAGCCTCCTCGTCGCCTCCTCCAGCTCCCGGGAAGCGGGTGGCCGGCCGCAGCCACCCTGGGGAGGACTGTTCACCCGGCGCCCGAGTCCCGCTTCCTCCGCGCGACCCTCCGGCCGCGGGAGGGACGCGCCTTCCTCCTCTCCCCTTCCCTCCCCTCCCGTCTCCTCTCCTCTCCTGCCCGAAGGGCGCCCGCGGGACCCGGGGAGTTCTCAGCCTCCCGGGTGCACCCGGGCTCTGCTCGCCCGCCTCCTGCCAGGCAGCCTTCGCCCTCTCCACCCCCCGCCCCCCCGACAGTTGAGAACTGGAGGCCGCATTCCCCCCTCACCTCTTCAGGTGCTCTGCTGTCTTGAGAGGAGTGAAGGGTAGTACTTTTTCACTTGTCAGACCGGAGGCAAGATCTGGGCTTGGGAGATCTGGGAGAGGAGGCCCTTTTCTGGGATTCGCAGCTCAGCCCGTTGGGGGTAGGGTAGGAGTACTGTTAAGCAGGGGCATGGGGTGGCCTCCCAGCTCTTTTGTCAGTGTTTTCATTGTTACTGTCATTCACGAAAGGGGCAGCTGGAGATGGCATCAGCACTTTTCCTGAGCGGCCTCTCAAGCCTCAACACCGAGCAGGTGCTGGAAATAATGAACGCGGTGGGTCAGGTTTTGAGTGAATTTAATCTTCTGTCGACACTGTCCAAAAACATTTTAGAGCTCTTTATGTAAGACAGTGTAGGGACTTTCCCTTTAATAAAGCTCTGGTTGGAACGACTGTTTGGGGGGATTACTTTCTGGAGTCACATTTCTGTTAAGTGACAAAGTTCCACTGTGATTCCTGAATTTTCAGTCATTTGGTATTGGCTTATCAATAACTAGACCCAACTCTTTAATGTGAGTCAGATCATGTTTTACTTTGCAAATGGATGGGTTGGACAGTGACATGGTTTGTGAGAAGACAAAGCTTTGCAAGATAATTCATTTCTCTGAGGTTGCTAAGCTCTCTCATTAAATGCATGCACTTTACTGACTCACTGAAGATTTCCTGTGTTAAGAAGACACAAAGGATTTGCAGGCCTAACAGGTAGCTATAGTTTTGCATTAAGCAGATGACTTTTCATGGTTACAGTGGCTTCCCTCATGGTCCCAAAGTACTTCATAAATATTTCATCAGGTCTCACAACCTAGAATGTTAGCTCAGCTTTTCTTGTTCAGTTTATGCAGATGTGCCCAAGATTCTGTACAGACCAGTGGCAGAACAGGAATGGGAGACACTGGTTCCTGGGTTTGTCTTCCAGTCAATGCACTATTACTATTAAATTTATCAATGAATAATAGTCTTTTCAGGGTTGTAAGTCACTAGACATTTTTTCTTCAGTGTGTTCTGAAGCGTTACAGAGTCTCAGTTTTCACTTTCATGACCATCTTTTGGTTAATTTGTCTTCTATACCTTTCAAAAGTGTTTTAAACTTCTTTTGTAGTTTGCATTGAACTGTGGGCAAATGATTCCGGAGCAATTTTTATAGGTTCTTGAACATTCTTTTCATAGTAAAATGAGGCATAGTTCACACTTCAGACTTGAAAAGACTTCTTCAGTAATCTTCTCAATGTTAAGAATTCTTTAGCTCAAGACATTGTGTTTTTAAAACTATCAATAGTGAACTAAAATGGACAACTTAAAATTTTTTTTTAACTATATTCTTATTTCTCTAAATTCTGAATGAAGTCAGTGTCATTTTGGTAATGTGAGTTGTCCTGGAGAAGTTTATTGTTAAAAAAAAATTCAGACCACGTGTGGCTTGTGTGTGTGTGTGTGTGTGTGTGTGTGTGTGTGTGTGTGTGACTTAAGTAATAATTAAGGGTGAATTTAAAGCAATTTAGTTTTAAAAGCTGATTTCATGTTTTAAAAATGAGTAAAAAGATATGTAAGTAAATTTTGATTTAATCTAGTGACCCTAGACCCCAGTGTACCTAGATTGGTAACATTGACCATTGGAAAAATTTTACTTGTGTTATTGTTGTTCCCTTAAACTAACCCTAAAAACATATAATAGGAGACATATGCTGTTGGATTGTCATTCTGTAGTTGCTACAGCATTTAAATGATTGTGTCTGTAAAATTGAAGTGTTCAATTACTGATAAAAGAGAGAAATAAAATATGCTTCATTTATATAGCTAGTTCAGAAAAAAAAAGTGTGTGCATACATATATGTTTTATAACACACATCTTCATCTAGCTATATGCTAGATCCCTTGATAGAAGTATCAAGTATTCCCTGCCTTCCAGGAAGATAATTTGAAGTAAGTAGTAACTCAGGACAGCAAGTAAATATCAGATAAATTGAAGCAGTGCTTCTAGGTGCTAGGAGGAGGGTGGAATCACTTCAAAAGATTTGAATTATGCTTCGAAGGAAGGGTATTTGCGTAGCTTTGGAAAGGGGAAAGTACATTGGGGAACACCACAAAGATACAGAGGCGGGTGAGTATAAGTAGGTCAGTATAATAAGAATGGAAGGTTCTCAAAAGGGTGTGGTTCAAGGACCTGGTTGAAGCTAGGGTGTAGATGCCTTCGCATTCATAGGGATTTGACTTATGCAGTGGGCAGTCAGGACCAGTGCAGAAGTTTCTGAGTGGGGCACTGATACACAAGAAACATTTTAGGAAAATTAATCTCACAGGACGGTTAATCCTCACTTCTTTACGGGTGCACAGCAGGGATCAGCAAAGTGAACTCACATTGCCTGCGGTCCAAATCCAGCCTGACCTTTTTTTTTTTTTGTTAAGTCCACTAGTGAAGTATAGTTTTTCATTTTTTTTTTTTTTTTTGGTTTTAATTTTATTTTATTTTTAAACTTTACATAATTGTATTAGTTTTGCCAAACATCAAAATGAATCCACCACAGGTATACATGTGTTCCCCATCCTGAACCCAAACCAAGCCACTGTATGTGGCTTGTAAAGCCTAAAGTTTTTACTATTTCTTGGCCTACAGAAAAAAATCGTTGACACATAGTGTACGTTAGTGGTTCCCAATGTGACTTCTAGACCAGCAGCATAATGACTGTACTCTGTCTTTGTTTCTGGGTGTGTTGTATCTTTCATTTCATTGTTTCAGGCTCTTATCTTCTATCTGGACAGTTATAACTCTCTCCTAACTGCAGTTCTTTCTGCCAGCTTGATTCCTCTTAAGTCTGTGCTCTGCATTGCTCCCTGGATAATCTCTCTGACCACATAATTTCTTTGCATAAACCTCACTGGCCCATCTTGCCTGTTGGATAAGTCCTTTCATGACTTGGCATCTTTCTATCTCTTGCCACTTCCCCCAGTCCCATCCTAGTTCTCCCTTTTACTACTCTTAAGCAATGTCTAACAGCTGTTCATTGTTTCTTTAAATACACTATGCTGTTTCTTATCACCGTGTTTTTATTCAAGCTGTTTCCTCTGTTGGAATGCACTTCGCCAGGATAACTTCTAATGTTTTAAGGATTCAGGTGTTAACACCTCCTAGAAGCCTCCCTTGATGCCTTTCCTCCCACTGTCTGTTGTTGATGTTCCTTTGTGTTCCCATAATATCCTGTGTGTATCTCTATACATTTACCTGGTTACCCATGTGTGTGGTCTTTTATAAGAGTATGAACTAGAAGCCAGGGATCATTTGCTACTAATTTTTTTTATACCTTAAGTTCTCAACACTGGTTTTGTATAACTTAGTAGATATGCAGTAAGTATTTGAACAAGTGAACGTTAAAGTACTTGGCATATAGGAGATTCGGACAAAGATACTGATGTCTGAATCCATAAGAGCATTGGGCGTCATATAGGACCATTGCTAGTTAAGTCTCTGAGCATGCTGTAGGTGAAGAATCCTGGTAGAAAAGGATTAGAAATCTTCATTCACTAGTTGGGGGGACTGTATTTAATATAAGTTTTTAAAGAAATATGACATACATAGAGAAAAGTGTACAGCTAGTTGAAGTTTCACAAAATAGGGATATTATTGTAAGTAGCAGCCAGCTCAGCAAATGTCAGTACTGGAATTCTCAACTTCACTGTATTCCTTGTATTCTAACACCATAGTTAAGTTTTGTCTGTTTTTGAACTCTGTATAAAAGGAATCATGTAGTATATCTTGTTTGACCTTCTTTTGCTCAACATTATGTTTGAGATTAATTCATGTTTTACTGTGGTTTGTTTATTATTGTATTCTATTCTAATGTTTGGGGGGTTAGTCGCTAAGTTGTGTCCGACTCTTGCAACCCCCTGGACTGTAGCCTGCCAGGCTCCTCGTCCATGGGATTCTCCAGGCAAGATTACTGGAGTGGGTTGCCATTTCCTTCTCCAGGGGATCTTCCCAACCCAGAAATTGAACCCAGGTCTCGTGCACTGCAGGCAAAGTCTTTACCGACTGAACTATAAGCTGAGCACCGAAGAATTGATGCTTTTGAACTGTGGTGTTGGAGAAGACTCTTGAGAGTCCCTTGGACTGCAAGGAGGTCCAACCAGTCTATTCTAAAGGTGATCAGTCCTGGGTGTTCATTGGAAGGACTGATGCTAAAGCTGAAACTCCAATACTTTGGCCACCTCATGCGAAGAGTTGACTCATTGGAAAAGACTCTGATGCTGGGAGGGATTGGGGGCAGGAGGAGAAGGGGACGGCAGAGGATGAGATGGCTGGATGGCATCACCGACTCGATGGACATGAGTTTGGGTAGACTCTGGAAGTTGGTGATGGACAGGGAGGCCTGGCGTGCTGCGATTAATGGGGTCACAAAGAGTCGGACACGACTGAGCGACTGAACTAAACTGATTCTATTCTATGACTAAACCACAGTTTTTCCATTCTACTGTTGATGGAAATTTATTTACAGTTTTGCCGCTTTGAAAATTTTTGTACTCTTATTTCCTGATGAACACATATATGCATTTTTGTTGGGTATGTACCTTAAGTGGAATTATTAGGTCATAGTTATGGCTATGATATATTCATTTTTAGTAGATTTTGCTGAAGTTCTGCCAAGTGGTTTCATAAACTTATACTCCCTCCAGCAGTGTGTGAGACAGTTCCAGTTGTTCCACATCTTTGCCAACACTTGGTATTGTCAGTCTTTTTATTTTTGGTTATTTCTGGGAGGGTGTGTAGTGACATTGATTGTAGTTTTTATTTTCCTGATTTCCAATTTCGTTGAAATTGAGCATCTTTTTTTATTAACCATTTGAACTTCTGCTTTTGTGAAATGTCTGTTAAGTCTTTTGCCCTTTTTCTACTAGAGTATTTACTTTTTCCATATTGATGTAGTTCTTTATGTATTTTGGATATAGTCTTTTTAGATAGGAGTATTGCAGATATCTTCTGCTCTGTAGCTTTTTCAGGATCTTGGTGTCTTGGTGACTCAAAAGTTCTTCATTTTAAAGAAGTCTGGTTAACAATTGGTTAGTGTTGTTTTGTTTCCATTTATGAAATCTCTACCTACCTTAGTGTCATGAGATTAACTTTCCTATGTTTTCTTTTAAAAGCTTTCTTTTCACCTTTCATAGTAGGATTAGTAATTCATTTGCTTGATAGTTGTATCTATATGGTTTTGGTAGGTTACATAGATTTATTTTGAAATGTACATATAGAAAAATTATAAATGAGTGTGCAAAATGGGTGGTACACTTTGATGAATATCCAGAAATATAACATACTCTGTAACTATCCCCAGCTCAAGAAATAGAACATTTTCAACATCTCTGAGGGATGTATTACATTTTAATGTTTTCTGAGATTGGTATATTTTATATCTTAAGTGTGTATATAATGTGGGAGTATTTCCCCCCCTGGAAATTTGTTGTTATAGCTTATAATCACTCGTGTCATAGAAGTAAGGAAATATATCAGAGTCTAATGATTTCATAAAGCATTCTTGAAATGTTTGTTTGATATATCTTAATAGCAGTTTGCTTTTTTAAGTTCTAATTCTTTCTGTCGTATTTCATGAATATATTTAATAGAATTATATTGGTTCTATCGTTGGAAAACCACAACCTTTTTTTATTGCTTGTATCTTGAGTTCTAGAGTGTCAAAATATATCTTGGTGTGTGAGGAACACACATTCTTTGAAGAGAAAATACTATATAGTATTTAGTTTTGGAATGAACTTTTTAGATTATTAATATGGTTTTTCTGTATGATGGTCTTTCTTTGTGCTTCCTCTTATAATTTTATCTTGGAGAAAGACGAGAAAGCACACGTTCCTTAGGTAGACTGCTGAGAGCATTGCTTAATTGCCTCCCTCTCACTTTCTCGCTTGTCCTTTCACGTGCGGTTTCCAAGTCAGAAATCTCCCTCACCTCCGTAGTGTAGTTTATGTTATCTACTTTTGGGGTTTTGTCCATTTTGAAGAAAATCAAGACACCAAACAAAGATGTCATTTGTTAAATGTGTTCTGTAGTTGCATTTACATATATGTGTATGTAACCTCTAATCTTCAAAAGGCTGCTACAAGTTTGGTATTATCTGCATTTATGGATGTGGAAACCATGACTCAGAGAGTTTGAGCAACTTGTTTAAGTTGTTTAAGGTGTAGTAAGTAAGTGGAAGAGCCAGTCTGACTCTGAAACTAGGGGTGAGGAAGTATGCTTTCCCAAACACTGAGATTCTGTTCCAGTCAGGTTTTTTCCATACTACAATATTTGTATTTAACTGGCACTTATGTTTCATTTATGGTTTGTAAAGCATTGTCTCATTCATTTTTTATTTTCACAATAATCTTATGATTAGGTGTAGGACAGGTAGGCTGGGCAGGTCTTTGCTATTTTATTCATGAGAAACTAAGACTTGAAGGAGACTAAGTTGCCTGAGTCATCTACTGTTAAGTGGTAGAGCTAGAATTTGAACCTAGGACTTGTAGCTGAAGCCTAGTATTCTTTCTAATTATAGTAATGCCAGAGTAAGTAAGAAGTTGAGCTATTTGGAATCAGTAAGCACCTCTATAATTGTCAGGTAAATATATTATAAAATAATAAAACATGATTAAAAACATTTATGAAATATTGAGTATTATTGATATGGTATAAAAACTGATGGAAGCATTGGTAGAATTTAATTAATCAAGGATTAATCAAATCTAGCTTTGAATTTGGGCCTAACAAAACTTGACACTTCTGTACAGGCTTCATTTAATATATTTGTCAGTATTGGACAGACTCAGTTCCGTCTGAAAGGTACTACTCTAGGGACAGGTGCATAGAAGATGAAACAGACAGAATCGTTATAGAGTTTATATTCTAGTTGGAGACAGGCTATAAATAAGGTAAGTAAAACATAAAGTACGTTAGATAGAGGAAAGTGCTTTGGAGAGTTACAAAGCAAATAAAGCAGAGCTGACACATGAGGATGTTAAGGAATGGGAGGAATTTTAAATGGCAAGGAAAGGGTTGACTTCACTGGACCTACATTTGAGTGAAGAAGTAGGTGAAAGAACAAGGCTTGCATTCTATATAATTTCAGGTCAGGGGTACAGCAAGTTCAAAGGTACTGTGGCTAGAGCAGGCCTGGAGTATTTGAGGAATGCAAGAAGGTCATTGCAACTAGAATGAAGTGACATGAGGTGGTTTGATATGAAGTTAAGAGGAAAATAAAATAGCTGGGGCAGAGGCACAAAGGTGTTGTGGTCAGACGACATTAGGTCTGGAAGGCAGTGTGAGGACTTGAGTGAGATGACCATTGGAAAGTTCTGACAGGATCGAATTTAGACTTACTTGAACAGCTTGACTGCTATGTTAGCAGTAGACTAGAGTTGGGTGTGGTGAAAGCAGTGGCAAGGGCTGCACCAACAGTTAAGAGGAAAGTAGCACTCCATCTTACAGATGGTGATGGATTGAGTAATAGCTGTGAAGGTGAATAAGAAGTGGTTGATTATTGGATATATTTTGATGGTAGAGTCTAAAGCATTTGCTAACATACTCAAAGTTAGATATGAGAGGCAGAGAAGAGTCATGGATAGCTCTAAGTTTTATCCCTGAGATTGCAATAATGGAGTTGCTGTTATCTGAGATAAGGAAGAGAAACAGGTTTGGAGGGGGAAGGTAAGAAGCTTAATTTTGGTCTATTAAGTTTGAGATGTTTGCTTTATAGTTAAGTGAATATGTGAGTCTGGAGTTTAGGGGAGATGCCTAGGGTGGAGATATAAGGTTGGGAATTATCATCATGTTGGGTGGCTTAGCAGTAAAGAATTCGCCTACTAATGCAGGAGATGGCGGGAACATGGGTTCAGTCCCTGGGTTGAGAAGATCCTGTTGAGGAGGAAATGGCAACCCACTCTAGTATTCTTGCCTGGAAAGTTTCATAGACAGAGGAGTCTGGCCGGCTACAGTCCATGGGGTTGCAAAGAGTTGAGCACGACTGAGCATGTGAGCATGCATGCAGATAATATATTTGAAGCCAAGTGTCTGGATGAGATCACTGTAGGAATCAAAGTGGCCAGAAAAAAAGAGGTTTGTGAGTGAGCCTTAGAACACTTCGCACTTGAAGAGGTTGGGGAGGTGAGGGTTATCATGTAAGTAAGATAGATGAAGCTTCTGGTGAGGAGAAGATGTGCTGGAAGCCAAGTAGGGAAAGTGCTTTAAGGCATCTCAACACAATTTATATAGTTTTTTTCTTAGATAAGCACATTTAATGTGGTTTAAGCGACTCTGGTCTTAGCCATCTCTTACCCTGCTCCCAGAGCTTCCTAACTGGTTGCCTAGTTCCCATTCTATTCTTTACACAACAGCCTGAGAGATCTTTTAAAAATGTAAGTAAGATAATATTCTTTTCTAAAAATCCTATCATATTAATATTTAAAATCATACTTAAAAATCCTTGCCAAGGCTTAGAAGGTTTTACATGCTTTGACCTCTGCTCAGCTTTCTCATTTTATCTCATATTGCTTGTTGTTTACCTTATGCTATTCCAGCCATTCAGGCCCCCTTCTTGTTCCCCAAATATGTCAAGCTTATACCTGCCTTAGGACTTTTGCATATACTTTATGACGTCTTCATGTATGGATGTGAAAGCTGGACAGTAAAAAAGGCTGAGCGCGGAAGAATTGATGCCTTCAAACTGTGGTGCTGGAGAAGATTCTTGCGAGTCCCTTGGACTGCAAGGAGATCAAATCAGTCATCCCTAAAGGAAATCATCCCTGAATATTCATTAGAAGGACTGATGCTGAAGCTGAAACTCCAATACTCTGGCCACCTGACGTGAAGAGCCGACTCATTGGAAAAGACCCTGGTGCTGGGAAAGATTGAGGGCAGGAAGAGAAGGGGACGACAGAGGATGAGATGGTTGGATGGCATTACCCACTCTATGGACACGAGTTTGAGCAAATTCCAGGAAATAGTGAGGGACAGGGAAACCTGGCAAGCAGCAGTCCATGGGGCTGCAAAGAGTCGGACACGACTGAGCTGCTGAACAGCAAGGTTGTTAACTAACAAAGTAGTTAACAACAAAGTGTTAACTAATCCTGGCTTGGTAGTCAAGGAAAGGGTGTTATTTATTGACTCTCTTATTAGTCACAGTTAAGAGGAGACTTAGGGGGAGACATTGAAAATGAATGGAATAGGTTTTCCCAAAGTGTTCTGGGAAACAGTGGTCCTTGGAGATGCCTTTGCAGAAAGGGTTTATGGTCAGATAAGTTTAGGAAATGATGCATCTGTTTTTCTCCCTTGGGCTCAGACATCTAACAATGGACTTGTTTTATGGCTCATTACATGGTCTGTCTTGGTGAGTGTTCTGTGTTTGTTTGAAAATAATGTATGTTTTCTGTAGATGTGGGGTAGAATGCGCTCTAAATATTAATTAGGTTAGGTTGGGTTGTTGTATTTAAATCTTCTAACATTCCTATTGATTTTCCTTTTTTGTCTGTCCATTCCTGAGAGGAATATTAAAATTCCAACTGTAATTCTGGATTTGTCTATTTTTTTTTTTTTTTTTTTTTAATTTTGTTGATTTGTTGTTTCAAGTTTTTTGAATCTCTGTTTTTTGATACACCTGTTAGGAGTTACACTTTCTTGGTGAATTGAGCATCACAGTATCTGTTCCTTTCTGTCTGGTAATATTTCTTACTTTGAGTTGTTCCTTGTTTTGTATTAATGAAGCCAATCCAGCTTCCTTGTGGTTAATATTTACATGGTATATGCTTTTCCATGTGTGTCAAGGGTCACCAAGACCACCTTTAGGTTTGATGATTCGTTAGAAGGATCAAAACTGTTATACTTACAGATGGGGTTTATTACAGAGAAAGAATACAGATTAAAATGAGGAAGTGTACATATAGTGGAGTCCAGGAGGAACCAGGTGTGAGAGTCCAGTTGTCCTCTCAGTGATGCGTGACAGCAAGCATGAAATATCGCCAACCAGGGAAGCTCAGCCGGGCCTTGGTACCCAGGTTTTTATTGAGGGTCAGTCTGTAGGCATGGGGCACTTTTGTGACTAGCTACTCAGTCTCCAGCCTCCTGTGTCCTGCAGAGGTCATATGATACAATGTGGCCCAGGTTAGCAGGAGAACAAAAATAGGAGTTCACAGTAAGTCACATTGTTGGCATAAACTATCTGGCAAGGCCCCAAGTGTACAAAGACACTTAAAAAAATTGTGGTAGAATATATGTAACAAAATTTACTATTTTACCAATTTCTAAGTGTATACTTTTCTGACATCAGTACATTTGTGTTATTTACAACCATCTCCAGCATCCATTTCTAGAATGTTTTCATCTTTCCCAACTGGAGGTTTGTACGCATTAAGCAGTTAACTCCCTGTTGACTCCTTCCTTCAGCCTTGGCAACCAGTCTTTTTTCTTTATCTATGATTTTGCTTATCCTTGGTGCATTTAATTAAGTGAATTCATACAATATTTGTCCTTTTATGTCTGATTTATTTAACTTGGCATGTTTTCAGAGTTCATTTATGTTGTAGCATGTTAGAATTCTTTTTAAAGCTGAGTACTACCCATTATATGATATACCATAGTTTACTTGTTCATTTATCTGTTGACAGACATTTCGGTTATTTCTGCCGGTTGACTTTTGTGAGTGACACTGTTGTGAATGTTGTTGTACAAGTATCTGCTTGAGTCTTGCTTTTAGTTATTTTTTATATCTATCTAGAAGTAGAATTGCTGGGTAATATAGTTCAATACCTGGGTCAGGAAGATCCCCTGGAGAAGGAAATGGCAACCCACTCCAGGACTCATGGAAAATCCCATGGACAGAGGAGCCTGGTAGGCTACAGTCCGTAGGGTCACAAAGAGTCAGACATGACTGGGCAACTTCACTTTATAGTAATGCTGTGTTTTAACTTTTTGAGAAAACACCAAGCTGATTTCCACAGCAGTTGCACCATTTTACATTTTTTTCAGCAGTGTGTGGGGTTTCCATTTTTTTTCACAACCTTGACAACACTTGTTAGTTTCCTTTTTTTTTGATAATAGCCATCCTGAAGACTTAGTTTGTATCATTATGGTTTTGATTTGTATTTTTCTAATGACTAATTATGTTAAACACCTTTTCATGTGCTTATTGGCCATCTGTAATCATTTTTGGAGAAGTATCTTTTCAGGTCCTTTGCCCATTTTTGAATTGGGTTGTTTGCTTTTTTTGTTGTTGTTGTTGATCTATAAGAGTTTGTAATATCTGTAATATTCTGGAAAGAAATCCTTTATCAGATGTATGATTTGCTAGGATTTTCTCCCATCCTACAGATCGTCTTTTTACTTTCTTGATAATATTCTTTCATGTACAGTTTTTAATTTTGCCAAATTTAGTATTGTCTTTTTTTTTTCTTTTTACTCATGCTTTGATATTATATCTAGAAAACCATTGGCAAATCCAAGGTTATGAAGATTTGCCTTTGTATTCTGAGAGTTTTAGTTTTAACATTTAGGTTATTGATCCATTTTGATACAAGTTTTGTAAATGGAGTGGGTTAAGATCAACTTCATTCTTTTGCTTGTGGATAGTCTAGCTGTCTCAAAACCGTTTGTTGAAGAGATTATTCTTTATCCATTAAAAATTCAAATCAATAGTTCATAGATTTTTGGGTTTATTTCTGGATTCTTAGTTCTGTTCCATTGGTCTTTCTGTTTGTCCTATGTCACTACCATAATCTTCTATTGTATTTATTTGTGTTTTTTTTTTTGACTGCCTCACGACTTGTAGGATCTTAGTTTTCCAACCAGGGATCGAACCTGCACCCTTGGCAATGAAAGTGTGGGTTTCTAACCAGTGGACCACCAGGGAATATGCACAACCATACTGTTTTGATTTCTGTAGCTTTTTTTTTTTGTAATTATTTGGCTGCAGAGTGTCTTAGTTCTGGCACGTGTAATCTAATTTTCTGACCAGGGATTGAACCTAGGCCCCCTACATTGGGAGCACAGAATCTTAGCTGCTGGACCACCAGGGAAGTCCCTGATTTCTATAGCTTTTTTTTGACTCTGTTTTTGAAAGGTAGTTTGGTAGGTGTTGAATTCAGTAAATATGTTGACATCACTTCTTTTAGCATTTTATAAATGTTCTGTTGTATTTTGGCTTGCACAGATTCTGAGAATTCTGTGATTTTAAAATATTTGTTCCTCTGAGTTCAGGGTGTCTTTTTTTCATCTGGTTACTTTAAGATTTTAAAAAGTTATTACCATTTTCCTGCTAGTCCATTATCATGTGCCTTTGAATAATTTTCTTTGAATTTAGTCCTGTTTCGGATTTGTCAGGTTTCTCAAGATGTGTGGGCTGTAGTTTGCAGCAAATTTGGAAAAACAGTCATCATTATCATCTCAGATGTTTTTCTTTTTCACTTCCTTTGTTTTCTAGACTCCAAACAAAAGTATGTTAGATAGCTTAATACTGAACCACAGTTCACTGAGAATTCTTTTTTTTTCTCTCTGCTTACTTTGGATAATTTCTTTTGCTTTATCTTCCAAGTTCACTGATTCTTTTTTTCTTGTGCAGTATCTAATTTTGCTTTTAATTCTATCAGCGACATCTTTGAAGTATAAAAGAATTAAAATAACTGCTGATTTCATGGTTTCACCTGAATATTTCTCTTTCTTTCTTCCTTTCTTTTCCACACTGTGCAACTTGTGGAATCTCAGTTCCCTGACCAGGGGTTGAAGTGGAACCATGGCAGTGAAAAGTCCTGAATCCTAACCACTAGATCACCAGGGAACTCCCAGTATTTTTTTAATAATTACTTTATTCATTACTATTTCTTTTAGGTGATGGATTAATTTATAGGTTTAAAAAAATTCCCTTTTCATTTGAGAAATCAGATACTTATTTTTCTGGCATAAGTATTTATTGATAGTTGCTAGTGATACTGTTTTGCTTCAGAGAGGGGAAAAAAAGGTTAAACTTTTTTGTTTTCTGAGCAACCTAGAAATTGAAAAGGCATTTGAATTATGGTTTAATACTGGCTTTAGGATTATGTTCTTTAAATTAGACTATAAATTAAAAGTTTTAAAATACATTTTGTATGTTTTAAAGATTAAAGATAATTCATTGAGAAGTCTCATTCTGGTACCTTTTTGTGTATCCCATATTCTGCTTCCCTTTATCGGATTCTTGAGTTCCCAATGTTCATGCATATACAAGCACGTATGGACATGCCATCATTTTCTCTCCCTTTTCAGCAAATGGAAGCTAAAGTGTAAAATGCCAGTCTCTTAGGTTTTGTCTTTGCCTTTTTGTACTTACACTTTTAATAATTGAAGATCTTTTTAGTGGCCCAGACAGTAAAGAATCTGCCTGCAATGCTGGAGATCCAGGTTCTATCCTTGGGTTGGGAAGATTCCCCTGGAGAAGGAAATGGCAACCCACTCCAGTATCCTTGCCTGAAAAATTCCCTGGACAGGGACTTCCTTGGTGGTTCAGTGGCTAAGATTCTGTGCTTCCAATGCAGGGGCTCCAGGTTTGACCCCTGGTCAGGGAACTAGATCTCACATGCCACAACTAAGACCCAGTGCAGCCGAATAAATAAATAAAAATATTTAAAAGAAAATCCCATGGATTGAGGAGCCTGGTGAGCTACAGTCCATGAGGTCGCAAAGAGTTGGACATGACTGAGTGGCTAACACTTTCAACATTTTCATATTACAATAGATATTTTTTCAAAATTATTGATAACCTCACAGAACTTGTTTGTGGATTATGTCTATTAATACCTATCATATTAGAGATTGAAACTAAGGGACTTCAGAAATATTTACATTTAATTCATTTAAAATAACAACAATAAGCCCATTCCATGTTAACATAAGTAGCATTTTTAAGAAAATTTTATTGGAGCATAGTTGATTTACAGTGTTGTGTTAGTTTCAGGTGTAAAGAGATTGACATTTAATAACATTTTTGCAAATATATTTAGTGTCTAGCTTAATAGAAAACAGCTGGATTCTCATATCTGTTACTGCATTCTCTAATGTTATTTTACTTGAAGCATATGAGGAAATTCTGGTCTCATACAGATATGTAGTTAGAAAAGAACAGAGTATTTTAATAGACTGTTCAGATAATTGTAGCTATTCTTTGATGCTGTACAAAAACTCAAGTGGTAGTTTATTATTTTTTAAACTTTTACAGACGTATAGTTGACATACAATAAGTTACACTTTTTTAACATACCTGTGAAACTGTCAACAAAATCAAACGGTGTGCTCCTTGATGGTGAACTCCAGTTTCAGAAAGATTTTATTGCAGTGTGAAATTTGAAATCATGGCAGTGAAATGAAGTTTTCAAGATCAGTTGGTCTGTCCCCCACTTTGAATGTTTCCATCCACGCAGGATTTTTTAACCCCTTGCACTAATCATTTGGAAAATATTTGTTCCTTGGGTTATGCAGATCTGACGAGTGTTTACACGTTTTATTATTCATTGTTAAAGAATCACATTTGTTAATTTCACATACTCTTCAGAAAAGTGATAAAGTAGGAAGCTTTTAAATCTACAGTGGCAGAAGCAAGTTTGCAAAATTCTGCTCTTCTCAAAGGTTGAATTTTGTAGTTAGCAATAGATATTGACAGTTGTTTTCCTTGATGTTATTTCAAGGAAATATCTGCTAAATACCCAAGATTAAGTAACCATTTGTCTAGGAATCGTTCTTTCAAGAAAAATAATTTTCTATAACAACATGGCTTGCAGTGCAGTTGTGTAAGTGCCCTGGGAAACCGTTGAACACAGAATATTAAAAAAGTGTGTAGTTAAGGCTAGATATTTTATAAAATGTGTATATTTATAGCTACAGTTTGATCAAAGGTATTTTTGAATAAAACTTTTTTTGAATAGTGGTTAGTGTGGGGTGGTGAAGAATGTAACGACTACTAGTATAGTGTGGTGCTAATGCTAAGATGTCCACCACTGCTTTTGAACCATCAGGCAATGCCAGTGAGTGAATCCCAATGAGTGCCAATACAGTGAAACAAGCAAATAATGTTTTTAGTATTTTGAAAATGGTTTTGACTTGATGGACCTTTTGAAAGGGCCTTGGACTTTGAGAACCTCCAGTTTGCAGACTTGGCAATTATGATTAAACTTCCCAACACACACACACACACACACACACACCACACCCTATGCCATATTACATACTCCTTCTACTAATTATAATGACTCAAGGAAAATGGGGAGATGTAATTTATAACTCACATGTGATTTTGATAAACTTCCTCACTTGTGTTTTTCAAAGTGTGGTGAGGGATTACCATAAAACTTTTGAGTTAGACTTGCTGATATGTGGGACCCAGATGTTTGCTTTTTTTTCTTCCTGGATGTCTGCATTTTTACCACACACCAGAGTTGGTTCTATTACAAGGAAACTGGGTTGCTCAAAGTAGAGGATGACATCAACATTATTAGTTTTGTGTTTACTGCTCAGAGTGGAAGATGACATCACCACTATCATGTTTGTATTTCTAGCACCCAGGGAAGTGTCTGGCGCAGAGCAGGAACTCACTAAATGCTTGATGAGTGAGTGAATGACTAATCTGACTAGATTATTATGCTATTTGTCTGACACCAACTTGCTAAATATTAATATATGCTGACAGAGTTAGCCTTAAATTATGTCTTTCATTATATTTTGTAGTGTGCTTAGTTTACAAGTATTTAGAACTTAAAAATATTTAAGTCAGCTATATGGCTGTACTGCTTAATGATTGCTGCTTTGGTGATTTCCTCTTGTTTTTAAGCTTCTGATTTTAGATAACCTACATAATTTGGCTTATGCCTGCCTATCCTCTCTTGTCTTCTGTCATTCTCTCCTTTGTTCCCTATATTTTAGGATTCATGAAACTGATCCCTTTTCCTCCTGGTTCCTGACCTCAGGGCCATTGTGCTTGTTGTTCGTTCTTCCTGGAAGTCTCTTCCTCCAGCTCTTTTCTTGCTTCTTTCTTGTTATTCTTCAGGTTGCAATTCAATTGTCGCATGCTTGGGGTGCCTTTCCTATCATTTTTACTTATTCTTCCTTTACTGCACATGCAGTGGCAATGAAATAGTCTATTTCTTTCACAGCATTCATCACAGTTTGAAGTTACTTTATTTGTGTACTTGTTTACTGTTTGCTTCCCTTCTCTAGAATATATACTCCATGAGAACATGGACCCACCTGTCTTGTTTATTGTTGTCTTCACATACTAGTACCAGAAATAGTATTGGCATGTAGTAGACATTTTATAAGATTCATCAAACAAATAGGTGAATGAATGAATGAAAAGAATATATGGAAGAAAAGTATCTGATCATACAAGAAATGACTTTAATTTTTTATTAATAAATTAAGGACTTTATGTGAATAACTTTGTTCTACTAGTTTTTAAGTTAAATATCACAGATTACAGTTTCTGGTTTATAAAATTGCCTGTGGATTAGACATTTCTCTTTATAAATAAATGTGATTTAAACAGTTAAAATTAATATAAGACGGAACAACAGTGTTTTCTGATTTAAAATAAGTAGGTAAATAAAATAAAGCCTTTGTTCTTTATAACCATCCAATAAGTCATTTTAGATAATGTGGTGACCCAAGGACGAAAGAGCAGATAAAACCAAGGAGGGTCTTGGAATGCAGGAACGAAAAACCAGACCCTTATCATCCTTCCCTCCTCCATGTTGTAACTATTAATGGAACAGTATAACCCATCTCGCCTCCTCCCTCATAGGGAGAAGGTATTTGCCCTACTCTTCCTCTTACCCAGTACACATGCCTCATCCAATCAGCAAATGACCTGTAAGACCCCTATCCCACTCCTTACACCCAGGGTATAAAAATGAATCAAGAACCCCTGTTCACTGTCTTTTACCGTGGCTGGCCTGCTGTGCTGGCAATGACTCTCCCCTACCCACTCTAATAAACTTTATTCTTCTTTCATTCTGCCTCGTGTCTGGAAATTCTTTTCCAACCCGTACTCAGACCGTGACAGATAAATTATGACTTTCAGCATTGTAGCTTTTTTTTTTTAGGGATTTGGAAATAGAAAAGTATATGACATAGCTCCTTTTCTTCCTCCATCTTTATTGAATCATAATTGACATATAACATTGTGGAAGTTTAAGATGTACAACATGATGGTTTGATGCTCTTATATGTCATGAAATAATTTCCACAGAAGGGTAACACTCAGTCATCTCACATAATTACCATATCCTTTTTTGGTAAGAACATTTAAGATCTACTCTTTCAGCAGTTTTCAAGTATACAATATAGTATTGTTAGCTATAATTGTACATTAGATCCCCAGAACTTATTTATAACTGATGGTCATTTTGACAGATGTGAGGTGATACCTCATTGTGGTTTTGATTTGCATTTCTCTGAGAATTAGCAGTGTTGAGCATCTTTTCATGTGCCTCTTGGCAATTTGTGTATCTTCATTAGAGAAATGTCTATTTAGGTCATCTGCCCATTTCTTGATTTTTTTTTTGTTTGTTTGTTTTGATATTGAGTTACATGAGCTGTTTGAATATTTTGGAAATTAAGCCCTTGTTGGGCCCTTCATTTCCAAATACTTTTTCTCATTTCATAGGTTGTCTTGATGTTTTGTTGATGTTTCCTTTGCTGTGCAAAAGCTTTTAAGTTTGATGAAGTTTCATTTGTTTATTTTTGCTTTCATTTCTTTTGCCTTGAGAGACTGATCTAATAAAGGATTGCTGTGATTTAAGTCCAAGAATGTTTTGCCTGTGATGTCTTCTAAGAGTTTTATGGTGTTAACTGTAATTCAAAAAGATACATGCGCCCGGTGTTTATAGCAGTGCTAGTTATGGTGATTAAGATGGGAAACGATCCACATGTCTGTGTGCAAAATGGAGTATTACTCAGCCATAAAAAAGAATGAAATAGTACTATTTGAAGCAACATTGTTGAACCTAGAAAATGTTATTCTAAGTGAAGTAAGTCATACAGAAAAAGACAGATTTATATGACATCACTTATATGTGAAATTTAAAACAAATACAAATGAACCTATATACAAAGCAGATATAGACATAGAAAACAGACTCACAGACATAGAAAACAAACTTACTGTTACCAAAGGAGAAGGGAGGGGGGAGTGATAAATTAGGAGTATGGGATTAACAGATACAAATGACTGTAGGTAAAATAGAGAAGCAATTTATTGTAAAACACAGGGAACAATATTCAATATCTTGTAGTAATCTATAATGGAAAATAATCTGAAAAAAACCCCCAAATCACTTTGTTATATACCTGAAACTAACACAATATTGTAAATCATCTGTACTTCAATTCTAAATAAATAAACTGTAAGAGGTAGAAGGCAAGGAGCTGACTGTTCAGTGATCTCCATCTCTGCTTTGTGTAGAATTCTTTGTCTTCTGAGGCTACTTTACCAGCTGTTGGCCAGCCTATAAATGGACTCTTCTTGGCTCTAGACCCCCATTCCTGTTGTAGTCAGTTGTGGCCAGATTGGAAAGGTTACTTGGCATTATGCCATTTGTAACCATACTTGTTACTGTTTGTCTCTGCATTTGACTATGCTATGCTATGCTAAGTCACTTCAGTCGTGTCCGACTCTGTGTGACCCCATAGATGGCAGCTCACCAGGCTCCCCCGTCCCTGGGATTCTCCAGGCAAGAACACTGGAATGGGTTGCCATTTCCTTCTCCAATTCACGAAAGTGAAAAGTGAAAGTGAAGTCGTTCAGTCCTGTGCGACTCTTAGCGACCCCATGGATTGCAGCCTAACATGCTCCTCCGTCCATGAGATTTTCCAGGCAAGAGTACTGGAGTGGGGTGCCATTGCCTTCTCCGGCATTTGACTATAGTGAAGACGTAATAAAGAAGTGAGTGGAGGTGAAATAGTAGAGGTGAAATGCATGGGGATTAGAAGAGGCCTTTCTGTAGAGATGGAAGTAAGTTGAAATGTTGAATGCTGTGAAGTTCCTGAGGAGAGAGATTTCTAGTTAGACTATATATGGCTGAAATACAGGAAAGAGGGTTGGAGAGGGAGACTAGAACTACATCATGGAGAGTCTTAGAGGGCTGGTAAAATGGTTTGGGTTTTATCCTAATTATAATGGGAATCCATGTAAAGGCAGATAGAACTAAAAAAATTTTGATCAAGCATTAAAATGTTTATACTAAAACAAATATTTAATGAAGAGCCATGATTTAAAAATTTTAAAAAGTCCTTAAAATATTTCAAAGTTTCACTGGTAATTGATATTAACATTGGAACTTTAATCTCAATATAGTTTAATCACCAGCTTTCAATTTTCTTTAAATTTTAAAGTGCTGTTTTTAAGTAATTGGAGCTTCTCTGTTGTCTCAGGTGGTAAAGAATCTGCTTGTAATGCATTAGACCTGGGTTCGATCCCTGGGTTGGGAAGACCCCCTGGAGAAGGGAATGGCTACCCCCTCCAGGACTCTTGCCTGGAGAATTCCATGGACAAAGGAACCTGGCAGGCTTCAGTCCATGGGGTCGTAAAAAGACACAACTGAGCAACTAACACTTTAAATAACCAAGCTAAGGTATTTTGGGTTATGGACTTAGATACAGTCTGTCTACCAGTTTGCCCATCATCTAGTATAGTAATAAACAGTTGGGTTCTATATACCAGTTAATAAGGAAGTGTTTACGAAATACATGGTAGCTTTACACTAAGAATTTTGGGGAATAGAAAATAAGTGCAAAGGAACCCTCACTGAAGTTCAAATGAGCCAGCCTCTAATAATAGTAGGGCTTCTGGATTTGGCTTAATGACTGTTAATTAACATTTACTGAGTCCTTACTATATGTCAGGCATTTGCACTTGCACTTTTAATATGACAGGCACATGAAGAAGCTGAGTGTTAGGTTGTTTAAGATTATGAACTTTGTGATGTGTTCTGACCCATTGGCTCCACAGTTGGAACTCTTACCCACTGTTCCATATTGCTTCCCATACAAGGTTTTTTATAAATGAATATTCTAGATTATTAAACATATATTCATTTGAAAATAAAATATTAGGAAGTAATTAACTTTTAAAACAAGTTTTATTTTGTGGAGTTTCAGAGTGTAATATCAATAAAGGTAAAAATAATCATTAAAAACTTCCAAATGTGTAAAGTGTTAGCCATGCATGGTGCATAAATTGTACAGTGACCATGGGTAGTTCAGTTCAGTTGCTCAGTCGTGTCCCACTCTTTGCGACCCCATGAATCGCAGCAAGCCAGGCCTCCCTGTCCATCACCAACTCCTGGAGTTCACCCAGACTCATGTCCATCGAGTCAGTGATGCCATCCAGCCATCTCATCCTCTGTCGTCCCCTTCTCCTCCTGCCCCCAATCCCTCGCAGCATCAGAGTCTCTTCCAATGAGTCAACTCTTCACATGAGGTGGCCAAAGTACTGGAGTTTCAGCTTTAGCATCATTCCTTCCAAAGAAATCCCAGGGCTGATCTCCTTCAGAATGGACTGGTTGGATCTCCTTGCAGTCCAAGGGACTCTCAAGAGTCTTCTCCAACACCACAGTTCAAAGGCATCAATTCTTCGGCACTCAGCCTTCTTCACAGTCCAACTCTCACATCCATACGTGACCACAGGAAAAACCATAGCCTTGACTAGACGAACCTTTGTTGGCAAGGTAATGTCTCTGCTTTTGAATATGCTATCTAGGTTGGTCATAGCTTTCCTTCCAAGGAGTAAGCGTCTTTTAATTTCATGGCTGCAGTCACCATCTGCAGTGATTTTGGAGCCCAGAAAAATAAAGTCTGACACTGTTTCCACTGTTTCCCCATCTATTTCCCATGAAGTGGTGGGACCGGATGCCATGATCTTCGTTTTCTGAATGTTGAGTTTTAAGCCAACTTTTTCATTCTCCACTTTCACTTTCATCAAGAGGCTTTTGAGTTCCTCTTCACTTTCTGCCATAAGGGTGGTGTCATCTGCATATTTGAGGTGATTGATATTTCTCCCGGCAATCTTGATTCCAACTTGTGTTTCTTCCAGTCCAGCGTTTCTCATGATGTACTCTGCATAGAAGTTAAATAAGCAGGGTGACAATATACAGCCTTGATGTACTCCTTTTCCTGTTTGGAACCAGTCTGTTGTTCCATGTCCAGTTCTAACTGTTGCTTCCTGACCTGCATACAGATTTCTCAAGAGGCAGATCAGGTGGTCTGGCATTCCCATCTCTTTGAGAATTTTCCACAGTTTATTGTGATCCACACAGTCAAAGGCTTTGGCATAGTCAATAAAGCAGAAATAGATGTTTTTCTGGAACTCTCTTCCTTTTTCCATGATCCAGCGGATGTTGGCAATTTGATCTCTGGTTCCTCTGCCTTTTCTAAAACCGGCTTGAACATGAGGAAGTTCATGATTCACATATTGCTGAAGCCTGGCTTGGAGAATTTTGAGCATTACTTTACTAGCGTGTGAGATGAGTGCAATTGTGCAGTAGTTTGAGCATTCTTTGGCATTGCCTTTCTTTGGGATTGGAATGAAAACTCAGTGGTAAATAATTTGCCTGCCAAGGCAGAAGATGCAGGAGACGTGTGTTTGATCCTTGGGTAGAGAAGATCCCCTGGAAACGGAAAGGGCTACCCACTCCAGTATTCTTGTCTGGAAAATTCCATGGATAGAGGAGCCTGGCAGGCTGCAGTTCATGGTGTCAGAGAGTTGGACACAACTGAGCACCTACACGTTTTGATATGTAGCTCTTATAATTAAAACATATCTTTAAGCAGGAGAACTTTCAGTAGCTACCCATTTTCTATCTGGATAACAAGCTAACTCCTTAATGTAGGCCTTAAGGGGTCACCCATTCTAGCTTTCCCCTTGTCAACTGTGCAGGCTTTTGTTTGAAGCAGCTGGAATTGTCATTTCCACTTCTGTGATTTTCTTCATAGCTTCCTTCTGTTTGGAAATAGCCTGCTGTCTTCTCCTGTGGTTCTACGTTAACACTTAAGTCCATTTTCTTCCCAGCATTTTTTCTTCTTCACAACTTTTTAATCCCTCCCCGGGCATTGTGTATATCCTACCTTGTTTGGTTTAGCTGTTTCCCCAACTAGATAAGCCGTTTGATGGAAGTGGCTGTGACCGATACTGTTATGTAGTTAGTGTTTTATACACATAAGAAGCTCAATATTTGTTTGCTATTGAAAAAGAGGATGAAAAGATATACATGGCAGTATTAGTAATGCTTTTTAATAAACATTTTCATTTTGTTTATCTTATCTCATTATATAGCTTATAATCTGAAAATTTATGTTCTTTTGGAGGATTTTGGTGTTTAATTTCACAGAAATGAAAGGTTGAAATTCTGAAAGAAAAACCAAATGTATTTTGTGTTGGTGTGTATAAATAGCAAGAATATGATTATAGTAATTAATATTGTGAGTAGTTAGAATTGGGTATTCCCTTGACATTTGATGTATTTAGTTATTGATATTTCAAAGCAGTTTTCTTGAATAACTTACACTGGTTTTAAAAATATAGTCTTTATAGCTTTGACTTATACATTCTAAATTTGGAATTTAGAACATGAGGGAAACTTTTGACTTCATTAGTGTTTTTCTACTTTGAACTATTTAAAATTTTTAAACTGTCTGAGAATTTGCTTTCTCAGTTGCCACTTTATCTTTCTCCTATAAAGTGTTCAGTTGAGGAGCACTAATTTTTGGAGAAATATTTGTTAATAGTAGTTGAAATTAGCTATAGTATAGTCTAGATGGAGGGAGTTCCCCGACGGTCCAGTGGTTGGAACTCTGCACTTTTCACTGCCGTGGCCTCGGATTCAATTCTTGGTCAGGGAACTAAGATGTATGGTGCAGCCAAAAAAAAAAAAAATGTCCAGAGGGAAGTTAAACAACCCTTTTTTCATTTTATGGGCCACTTAAAGAGAAAGTGGTTTGCATGTATGATCCAACTTTGTGGACACTGTGGGTTGTTTTCTTCAGTTGTGCTTTCATAATCTTAGTATGTGGATATATGTTTAGTAAGTTTTAGAAATGTGACCACTAATGCTAGGTTGTTACGGTATATAGTTTTTACATTATTTTCAGCATTTTTTATTTCTACCATATTTAAACATATTTTGGAGTCTAGACTCCTTTCTCAGCTCATCATTGCAGTGTACTTGCTTCCTTTCCTTCTCCAGAGACAGTTTGTTTCTAGGCAAAACCACTTTGTTTTTTTAGCACGCAGCCCACATAGAGGGTGGGGAAGAAATGGAACTAGGACACTACTGCCCTTTTCTGGATAACCACTAAAGGATGTGTAAGCTAAGTGTTCTTTAAATATGGGTGGCATCTCCTCCATGGGTTTAGGTGTTTAGGCTTTTGCTTAACTGGCCTCAGTAAGACCCTATCGTATATGCATTGCCTGCTGACTCTTCTCTCTGTCACACAGATCTGGAGTTGAGGATTTTCCTCAAATCCCAACTTTATCTGGTTAAAGGAGTGTTGTCCCAGGAGAATGCATAATTTAGGAGTCATTAAATTCACCAAATGTGCTGGTGTTTATTTTTATTTTTTACATTAGTTTTACTTTCCTACTGCTGACTGTCTAAATGGGCGAAACTTTATTAAAAAAAATTTTTTTTTTTTATTATGTTCCTGTTCTGGTTTAAGAAAACTCAGTGTACCTCTTAGAACTTTTAAGATTTCACTATCTATTTCTATTACTCATGATCATTGTTTTGTTTTTCTTGGTGACATGTGGTTCTGAACACAAGATTGAGTTAACTTAGATTTTGGTATTCTACATCTGTCCATAAATTCTTTTTATCAGTTTATTGGTATTTTGTACTTTGAAATGCTGAATTTATAGAGATGTTGAAGCCATGAGAAAACAAATGTATTCATATGTTTTAATTTTTACTTAGAAGCCAATTTGAGTCATTAAAAAGGTGCATAAAGGATATGTAAGTATCCATTACATAAATCATCTTGTTAGGTTTATGTAATTTTTTTAAACATTTATGTCTTGAATAAGAAAACAAAGTATAGTTTTCCAACCAATATCATGTTAATTGAAGCTAATTTTCACATATTTAAATTGTTAACTGCAAATGACGTGATATACTGACCTTGCTTCTTTGTTGAGTATCAGGCAAAAACGTAGTGAGTCGGAACTTCCCTGGTGGTCTAGTGGTTAAGACTCCGCACTTCCACTATAGGGGCACAGATTCATCCTTGGTTAGGTAACAAAGATCCTGCGTGCTGTGTGATGCGACAAAAAAAAATGCAAAAACTCAAAAAACCGCCCAAATGTAGTGGATAAAGTGCCTTTATTTAGTATTGCAGAGCAAGGTGTATATTTTATAGATGTCTGTGACATTGAAAGTGAAAGCCGTTCAGTCATGTCTGACTCTTGTGACCCCATGGACTATAGAGTCCATGGAATTCTCCAGGCCAGAATGCTGGAGTGGGTGGCCTTTCCCTTCTCCAGGGGATCTTCCCAACCCAGGGATCGAACCCAGGTCTCCCTCATTGCAGGCGGATTCTTTACTAGCTGAGCCACCAGGGAATAATCCCAAGAATAATGGAGTGGGTAGCCTATGCCTTCCCCAGCAGATCTTCCCAACCCAGGAATTAAACCGGGTCTTCTGCATTGCAGGAGGATTCTTTACCAGCTGAGCTAGGAGGGAAACCCTTTGTGACATTAAGCAGGTACAAAAAATCGGAGTTAGAGGAGGAGAGAGAATAATTAGCACTTTCTGATTTACTGACTTCATTTTTATCATACTATGAATGAAGATTTGTCTAAATTATCTTTGTTTTATTGAGGTAAATTTTAGATAATATAAAATTAGCCGTTTTAAACTGTCACAAATTTTACAGTTTCATGTACATGAAATATCCCAGTGAGGTGAACCCCCGGAGACAGAAAGCAGATTGGTGGCTGACAGTAGGTGGGGATGAGGAATCATTGCTTAGTAGGTACAGGGTTTTCTTTGGGGATTCTGAGGATGTTCAGGAACTTGGTACAGGTGGTGGTTTCACACAACTTTCTGTTGAAATATTGGGTATTGGGAATCCTCCTAGAAAGTTTTCTATGTAATTAATATAGTCTTAAATGGCTAACTGGATCTAATAACTAGCTTTTCTATATAAGAGGTAGATGGTATTGAATTATTTATAACATTAATCTGCTGCTGCTGCTGCTAAGTCACTTCAAAAGTAAACATTAATAAATATTAGTGAAAATATGCATATAAGATCAAGTCAAATTGGTATTTTACATTTTTTTAGTAGTTTACAAACCCATGTTTTTCCAGTTTTTTTTTAAGTTTAAAATTTTGTTATTATGAATATACTGTAAATTGAACCAGGACTCTAATTTTTCTAGATGATGAAAAAACGTTAAAAATCCGGAAGAGAAATGTCCTGTTTAGAGAGAGAATGTATTTACTATCTAAAATTCTATTATGGACATTGACAGTGAAATTAGGATGAAAACAAAAAACACAAATAGAGATTAAATTGTGAAACAAAACAGTTTATATGTCAAGAATTCTGGGGGAAGCATAGAGTTTGGAGTGTAAGAATATGAAGTTGAAGGTAGTTTTGTAATCAAGGAGATAAAAAGTGAAAGAGGAGGAGGCCTCCTTTGTAATTAATATGACGCACTTGTAGGATTTATCACATTGCAATTTGGTCTCTTAACAAAGCAGAGCCAAATAAATGGAAGGTTTGCTACCAGGAGAAGGAAATGGCAACCCACTCCAGTATTCTTGCCTGGAGAATCCCACAGACCGAGGAGCCTGGCAGGTTACGGTCCATGGGGTCGCAGAGTCAGACACGACTGAGCGACTTCACTTTCACTTTCTTTGCTACCAGGAGATGGAAATCTGCTAATACCAATAGGGTAGCAGGCAGTGCAGTATTCAGACTTCCAGGTCAGGAGATCAGCAAGAGAGAGTTCTGAGAAGAATCAGTGAAACCAGGGTACAAGCTGTTTGCAGTTTGCCCTGCTGGGGTGTTGGTAGCCCTGGGACCCTTGGTATTGAAGCCAGGCAGAGCGCAGGTCTGCAGATGCATCCTATTGCCAAGTGAGACAGAATCAGATACTTCAAAGGTGAGATGCCTGGAACTGTTTGAATGAGGTAAGATAATTTCAAGGGTTGGCCAGGGGGCAGATATTTAAGGATAATAGGAAGAAATAGAATAATCTTCAATGAAGTGCTTTTATCTGCTAGGTTTAGGCTTGATATTTTCCTGTATACTCTGACTTAGTCTTTTTGAGTTAGGCTTTGGTTGGGGCGGGCGGTGTCTGAATTTTTATTAATTACATCAGCAGTTCTCTTGAATATGGCTCTTGGACCAGGGATTGAGATACAGAGGCAGGACTCTTGACACTTGGTTAGCATTTGTGAATTTGATTCCTATGAGCTAGTCCTCCTGGGCAGCCCCTCATTGTTCTGAGGCCTCAAGTGGCTTTCCAAGATAATATTTGAGAACAGAGGTCAGAGAGTACTTTCATAATACCTGTTTTCAGAACATATATAAACAACAAATCAAAAATTTTAAAACCTCTGCTGAACACCAACACATTAAAAAAACCATAAAGTTTTACTTGGGAATTATGTTTTTATTAGAAGTAGTTACTATTGATTACCAAATGATTGGGACCTATTAACATTTCTACCTGGCAACTTCATTTAATGAAATTAGGCCCATAACTACAAAACAATTTACTATTCATTATTTTTCGCCTTCCTTTATAGAATGAACTCCTGCATTATCCTATATTTATACAAAGCTTATTGCTCACGAAGAGACGGTATTGTTAGAAAAGAGCTAATTGCATGTGGAATAACCCCTGGTTGTCCAGTTGTTCCACCACCGTTTGCTGAAAATTCAGATGATCTTTTCTCTGTTGTATTGCCTCTGTTCCTTTGTCAAAGATCAGGTGACTGTATGCATGAGGGTCCTTTTCTGGGTTCTCCATTCTCTTCCATAACTCAATTTGTTCTTTAATCAATTATGTTCAAGCTGGTTTTAGAAAAGGCAGAGGAACCAGAGATCAAATTGCCAACATCTGCTGGATCATGGAAGAAGCAAGAGAGTTCCAGAAAAACATCTATTTCTGCTTTATTGACTATGCCAAAGCCTTTGACTGTGTGGATCACAATAAACTGTGGAAAATTCTCAAAGAGATGGGAATACCAGACCACCTGATCTGCCTCTTGAGAAATTTGTATGCAGGTCAGGAAGCAACAGTTAGAATTGGACATGGAACAACAGACTGGTTCCAAATAGGAAAAGGAGTTCGTCAAGGCTGTATATTGTCACCCTGTTTATTTAACTTCTATGCAGAGTACATCATGAGAAACGCTGGACTGGAAGAAACACAAGCTGGAATCAATATTGCCGGGAGAAATATCAATCACCTCAGATATGCAGATGACACCACCCTTATGGCAGAAAGTGAAGAGGAACTCAAAAGCCTCTTGATGAAAGTGAAAGAGGAGAGTGAAAAAGTTGGCTTAAAGCTCAACATTCAGAAAACGAAGATCATGGCATCTGGTCCCACCACTTCATGGGAAATAGATGGGGAAACAGTGGAAACAGCGTCAGACTTTATTTTTCTGGGCTCCAAAATCACTGCAGATGGTGACTGCAGCCATGAAATTAAAAGACGCTTACTCCTTGGAAGGAAAGTTATGACCAACCTAGATAGCATATTCAAAAGCAGAGACATCACTTTGCCAACAAAGGTTCATCTAGTCAAGGCTATGGTTTTTCCTGTGGTCATGTATGGATGTGAGAGTTGGACTGTGAAGAAGGCTGAGTGCTGAAGAATTGATGCTTTTGAACTGTGGTATTGGAGAAGACTCGAGAGTCCCTTGGACTGCAAGGAGATCCAACCAGTCCATTCTGAAGGAGATCAGCCCTGGGATTTCTTTGGAAGGACTGATGCTGAAGCTGAAACTCCAATACTTTGGCCACCTCATGCGAAGAGCTGACTCATTGGAAAAGACTCTGATGCTGGGAGGGATTGGGGGCAGGAGGAGAAGGGGACGACAGAGGATGAGATGGCTGGATGGCATCACTGACTCGATGGACGTGAGTCTGGGTGAACTCCGGGAGTTCGTGATGGACAGGGAGACCTGGCGTGCTGCAATTCATGGGGTCGCAAAGAGTTGGACACGACTGAGCAACTGAACTGAACTGAAATATCTATCTCTTTGTATGTTACAGTAACGTGGAACTACAGACATAATTTAGTTTACCCTTTTCATTTTACAGAAGAGGAAATTGAGGCTTAGCTCTGTAGGAAAGCTAGGGCTCACCTGGATCACTTGCATTCAGATTTGGCAGTGTGTGGCGGCGTTCAGAGACAGACCAGTATGACTCAGAGATCTTGACATTGCCATTTATTAGCTGTATGAACTTGAGGAAACATATTTTTTTGATCATGCCACGTGGCACGTTGGATCTTAGTTCCCCAACCAGGGATTGGACCTTTGCCCCTTGCAGTGGAAGCACAGAGTCTGAACCACTGGACTACCCAAAAAGTCCCAGGGGAACTTTGTTCTTTAAATTTATTGTAAGCTAGATATAATAACTATGTGATATGATCACTATGACAGTTAACCAAGAATAACATTCTAAGGAACCCAGTACTGTGCCTGTCACATTGTACTGTTGTTCAGTAGCTAAGTCATGTCTGATTCTCTGGGACCGCATGAACTGCGGCATGCCAGGCTTCCCTGTCCTTCACTCTCTTCCTGGAGTTTGCTCAAACTCATGTCCATTGAGTTGATGATGCTGTCCAGCCATCTCTTCCTCTATCGCTCCCTTCTTCTGCCCTCAGTCTTTTCCAGCATCGGAGTCTTTTTCCATTGAGTCTGCTCATGTGGCCAAATTACTGGAGTTTCAGCTTCAGCATCAGTCCTTCCAATGAATATTCAGAGTTGATTTCCTTTAGGATTGACTGATTTGATCTCCTTGTAGTCCAGGGGATTCTCAAGAGTCTTCTCCAGCACCACGGTTTAAAAGGATCAATTCGGTGCTCAGCCTTCTTTATGGTCCAACTCTCACATCTGTACATGACTTCTGGTAAAACCATAGCTTTGACTATGCAGGCCTTTGTTGACAAAGTAATGTCTTTACTTTTTAATACACTGTCTAGGTTTGTCATAGCTTTTCTTCGAAGGAGCAAGTGTCTTTTAATTTTATGGCTGCAGTCACCATCTGCAGTGATTTTGGAGCCCAAGAACATGAAATCTGTCACTGTTTCTACTTTTCCCCCTTCTGTTTGCCATGAGGTGATCGGACCAGATGCCATAATCTTAGTTTTTTGAATGTTGAGTTTTAAGCCAGCTTTTTCACTCTCCTCTTTCACCTTCATCAAGGGGCTTTTTATTACAGTGGTATCATCTGCATATCTGAGGTTGTTTATATTTCTCCCAGCAATCTTGATTCCAGCTTGTAATTCATCCAGGCTGGCCTTTCACATGATGTACTCTGCATATAAGTTAAATAAACAGGGTGACAATATACAGCCTTGTCATACTCCTTTTCCAGTTTGGAACCAGTCTGTTGTTCCATGTCCAGTTCTAACTGCTGCTTCCTGACTCACATACAGGTTTCTCAGGAGATAGGTTAAGATGGTCTGGTATTTCCATCTCTTTAAGAATGTTCCATAGTGTGTTGTGATTTGCACAGTCAAAGGCTTTAGTGTAGTCAGTGAAGCAGAAGTAGATGTTTTTCTGAAATTTCCTTGCTTTTTCTATCATCCAACAGATGTTGGCAATTTGATCTTTGGTTCCTCTGCCTTTTCTAAATCCAGCTTGTACAGCTGAAAGTTCTTGGTTCACATACTGCTGAAGCCTAGCTTGAAGGATTTTAAGTATAATCTTACACTCATATGAAATGAGTAAAGTTGTATGGTAGCTTGAACATTCTTTGGCATAGGAATGAAAACTGACCTTTTCCAGTCCTGTGGCCACTGCTGAATTTTTCCAAATTTTCTGACCTATTGAACGCAGCACTTTAACAGCACCATCTTTTAGGCTTTTAAATAGCTCAGCTGGAATTCCATCACTTCCACTAGCTTTGTTTGTAGTCATGCTTCCTAAGGCCCACTTGACTTCACACTCTAGGATGTCTGGCTGTAGATGAGTGACCACACCATTGTGGTTATCTGGGTCATTACGATGGTAACCATGACCCTATATGTGAGACAGCAGAAGAGATGCAGATGTAAAGAACAGAGTTTTGGGCTCGGTGGGAGAAGGCGAGGGTGGGATGATTTGAGATAATAGCATTGAAACATGTATATTACCATATGTGAAATAGATCACCAGTCCAGGTTTGATGCATGAGACAGGGTGCTCAGGGCCAGTGCCCTGGGATGACCCTGAGGGATGGGGTTGGTGGGGGGAGGTAGGAAGGGGGTTCAGGATGGGGAACACATGTACACCCATGGCTGATTCATGTCAGTGTATGGCAGAAACCACTACAATATCGTAAAGTAATTAGTCTCCAATTAAAATTAAAAAGAAAAGACCTTTTTTGTATAGTTCTTCTGTGTATTCTGGCCACCTCTTCTTAATCTCTATGCTTCTGTTAGGTCCGTACTGTTCCTGTCCTTTATCATGCCTATTTTGTATGAAATGTCCCCTTGATATCTCCAGTTGTAAGTATACTATAAGCTCTTGTTTTTCCTGTCCTCCTCCTTTTTTTATCTTTAAAAAATATTCCTTTATTTATTTGGCTCTTCCAGGTCTTAGTTGGGGCATGTGGGGGATCAGCTCCTGGACTAAGGATGGAAACCAGGCCCCGTGCTTTGGGAGTGCAGAGTCTTGATCACTGGACCACCAGGGAACTCCCTGGTTTTTCCTGTCCTTGTTTGCAGTTCTTTTCTTGCCTCTTTTTGAAGTGAACATCAAGTGTATCTAAAGTAAATGAAAACAGTATACTTTTGTTGCATTTGTTACCTTGTTCATGGTGTTTACTTAACAAATGTTTTCTTTTTTTTTTTTTTTTAAGCCTTTATTATTTATTTTATTTCTTTTAACTGCATGGGATCTTTGTTGCTTTGCTTGGGCTTTCTCCAGTTGCAGTAAGCAGGGGCTCCTTTTCGTTGCGGCGTGTGGGCTTCTGATTGTGGTGGCTTCTCGTCGCAGAGCATAGGCTTTAGGCAAGTGTGGGCTTCAGTGGTTGCGGCACACAGGCTCAGTAGTTGCGGCTTGCAGGCATGATTTAAATGGGCTTCAGTACTTGTGGCGCAAGGGCTTAGTTGCTCTGCGGCATGTGGAATCCTCCTGGACCAAGGATCAAACCCATGTCTCCTGCATTGGCAGGCAGATTTTTGTCTGGTCCTTTTCTTAACTTTCTGAATGACAGTTACTAAAGGTCACATTCAGAAGATTTACTTTTAGTCTGAAGTATTTTATCCAAAATAACTTTGGTTGTTATATTCCCATTTATTGTCATTATTGAATATTAATCACAAATGTTTTAAACCACTTTATGTGTCATTAGGGTAGATTTTAAACATGTTGATGCTTGTATGCTCCTGGAGCAAGCAGGACTGTTTGGTCAGCATTAATGGATGTTTAAATGTTGCTTTTATGTCCTTAGATGAAAGCTATGTTACCAATATTAAATGTTAGTAATTTTAATTATCACTCTCCTTTTTAATATGAAATGTTGGCTTGAATTTCTATGGAACTACCTACAGGATTGTAAACCTGTAATACATGTTTAAATGTGAATATGTAGAAAAAAATCTTAAAACTGTTTATCTTCCCAAAATTTTTGCTATTTTGGATAATATTCCAAAAGCATACTCAAATGTTGACTTTCCCATGACATTAATAGATGGCTTTGTTTATTGAGAGGTATAAAAATATGATTGCTAGTGCCTATAGGTTAAGGTTATATTTCATAAAGTGAGTAAATTGATGTATTTGAAGTGTTGGAGAGTTCAAATTAGGAGACCTAGAAGTGATGAAAAAGAAGGCAATGATAGTTGCTTTCAGTTCTTCTTGGAGTGTTTTCGTTTGATGACTCCATTTTCTTGTAATTCATCTTGTCTATAACTATTGTATATGCAGGTTTTACTCCCAAGCACTGGAAAGTAATTGTTCTAAGATTACTAATTTCTCAGAGTCACCAAATATATTGCTTGGCATTTTTCGGTTCTCATCATGCTTGTTTATTACAGACTATTGGAGTAGATTCTGCTAATCTTCCTGAAGATCTTACCTCTTTGCTTTCTGTGTACTTTCTTTCCCCCTAGTCTTGTGTTGATCTCCTTGCCCACCTTTGCTGGGTCAGCTTCGTACTCATACCTCTGTCCTAAGACTCAGTTTTTTAACGTTTGTGTTGTCAGCATTGATATGTACACGTTCATACTTAACCATCGTAATTAGATGACTCCAAAATCTGTTTCTGTCCTTTTTTTCTGCAGTTAAGACTCTTATTCTTTACCAGTTGGATATCTTTATCTGGTTGCCTTATTGTCTCCAAAAACTTTCAGTGTGTCTGAAGTCAGAGTCTTCCTCTTAGAACAGACTTCATGGTCTTAATTCTGTCATTGACACCATGACAATGTGTCATGGTCATGTCATTGGTCATGGTGCTGTCATTCGTCTGCCTCCCAAGTGTAGTCACAATCAATTCTTTCACTCAACCCTTTCCGATTTATTTAGGCACAAAGGTCTGTATTTTAATTTTGCTGAAAAAATTTGGGTAGTGTTCGTTTATAGAATTGATTGGTTGAGTAGTTATCTGTATGTCTTTCAGATTGGCTAAGTGTACAGGGGTTTGAAAGAGTGTTTTTTATTTCTTTAATAGAGTTTTTGTGGTGGCTGTAATTTAAAAGAAAGTGGCAGTGACATTATCTAAGGCCTCTTAAAGGAGCTAATGCTTGAGCATGGCTGTGAGGCTCTCAGAACTTTTCTGGTTTGATCTTCTGGGAATGGGAGAGATTCCACTTGGGTTTAAACCAGGTATTCTTCAATCTGGGCAGCTTTTAGATTAACATATTTATTTCAGTATTAGGCAGTTTGATGAAAACAGTTCAAATGATATGGAAAGTATTTGGTAGAGCGGATGCACACATGTACCTTAACTTTCTTGCTTAATCATGTCCATTAGTTTCTAAACTTAGTTTTACCCCTAAATCATCACTCTCAGAACTCCTTAGAAAGCCTTTTATTTTGATGGCTTTTCTGACCAATTATCTTTTTCTTTTCTTCTTGTTTGATACCTGGCATGCCCATCTCTGTTCACATTAGGCATGTTTTCTTGGCTAGTTATAAAGGAAAAACTTGCTGAAATTCTTTTTGTTTGCATCTTATGGTTGCAAAATCAGAAACAGTCTTTAAATCAATGAGCTGGCACATACAGTACCAACAATTGTGAAAAAAAGGAAAGAGGCCTCAAACATGTTACAGCAAAAGTACAAAAACAAAAACGGTGGTAGATTATCGTTAATTACTTCAAAAAGTAATAATGACTTATCTAGATTGTCTGTTACAAGATTGCTGAAGAAGTCAGAGTGGACAATAACTCAAGTAGCTGATAGACAAATTAAAAAAAAAGAAAAAACAAATTGTTGAAAGTGTTGCATTTTCAGGGAAAAAATTATAAAAAGAAAGATATTAATAATCAACTGTACTTCAATAAAGATAAACTGAAAAAAATACTACTAAAGTGCTTAATGTTCTCTTTTCTGGACCATTCTTTTCTAGATTGTTTTTCTATTCTTTGATTCTCTCTACCAGAAATCTGGTAATGGATATCAAACCTAGGAAGACTTCCCTGGTGGCTCAGTGGTAAAGAATCCACCTGCCAATGCAGGAGACACAGGTTCCCTGGGTTGGAAGATCCCCTGGAGAAGGAAATGGCAACCCACTCTAATATTCTTGCCTGGGAAATTCCACAGACAGAGGCACCTGGCAGACTACAGTTCATGGGGTCATAAAAGATTCAAATATGATCTAGCGACTAAACAACAACAATCAAACCTAGGGAAGTAAAGTAAAAGGGGGAAGTCCCTTCTTGGTAACAGGGAAATATTGTCAGATTGGTCCATATATATGTATCCCAACCCTCTGATACATATTTTATTGGTCAAATAGCAATTCTCAACGATTTGGGTTTATTTATTTTAATCTAGATTAGTAATGTAGATGTTGTTTTAGGTTTAACAATGATTTGTTGTTTGGTTTAGTGTTTATAAGTTTTTTTCTGTGTCATTATCATTTGGAATATGAAAATAGATCCAAGAACGTTGTATATCTCACTATCTGTGTCATCTTTGATCTCTTTCATCAGTGTCTTATATTAATAGTTTTCTGAGGGCAGATGTTTTGCCTCCTTAGGAACATTTATTCCTAGGTATTTTATTCTCTTCGTTGCAGTGGTAAATAAATGGGATTATTTCCTTAATTTCTCTTTCTGATCTTTCATTGCTAGTTTATAGGAATGGAAAAGATTTCTGTGCATTAATTTTGTATCCTGCAACTTTACCAAATTCATTGATTAGCACCGGTAGTTTTCTAGTGGGATTTTTAAGATTTTCTTAGTGTGAATATCATGTCATCTGCAGACAGTGACAGTTTTAGTTTCTCTTTTCCATTTTGCATTCCTTTTATTTCTTTTTTTCCCTTTATTGCCATGGCTAGGACTTCCAAACTATGTTGAATAATAGTGATAAGAGTGGGCATCCTTGTCTTATTCCTGACCTTAGAGCAAATGCTTTTAGTTTTTCACCATTGAGAATGATGTTTGCTGTGGATTTTCTGTATATGGTACTTACTGTATTTGGGTAGGTTCATTAGAGAAAGTATCTGCATAAAATTCACAGAAAAATTCTTAACTCAGAATTTTGTGATTGATCAGTTTTGAAAATTTTATGGTAATAAAGGCCACCTCATGCGAAGAGTTGACTCATTGGAAAAGACTCTGATGCTGGGAGGGATTGGGGGCAGGAGGAGAAGGGGACAACAGAGGATGAGATGGCTGGATGGCATCACTGACTCGACGGACATGAGTCTGGGTGAACTCCGGGAGTTGGTGATGGACAGGGAGGCCTGGCGTGTTGCGATTCATGGGGTCGTAAAGAGTCAGACACGACTGAGCGACTGAACTGAACTGAACTGAAACTTGCGGTTATAATGTACAAAAGGTTGGAACCAAAACCTAAGGGAACAAACAAAATGTGAATGATAATAACAATCATAAGTTGTATAATGAACTTTTGGTCAGTTTTAAGCTCTAATAGCTTGGCATGGTGATGTTAAATGTATCAGTCTCTAAAAATGTATTGATACATCTCTGGTCAATAACATTTGGTTAACAAAAGATGTATTAATGTGTCTCTGGTCAAGAATATGTTAATATGGAATATCATATTGATTTGTGTATATTGAAGAATCCTTGTGTTCCTGTGATAAATTCCACTTGATCATAGTATGTAATCCTTTGTAATATGTTTTGGATTTCAATTTGTTAATATTTTTTTTAGAATTTTTCTGTGTTCATCAGTGATACTGGTCTGTAATTTTCTTTTTTCGTGATTATCTTTTTCTGCTTTTGGTATTAAGGTGATGGTGGCCTTGTAGAATGAGTTTGGGAATGTTCTTCCTCTGCTATTTGTTTTAGAAGAGTTTGAGATGGATGGTGTTATTTGTTTTTCTCTAAATGTTTGATAAAATTCACCTGTGAAGCCATCTAGTCCTGGACTTTTGTTTATTGGAAGATTTAAAAGTTCTTTAATTTATTTGTTTTATTGTTGACTGTGCTGGGTCTTTGTTGCTGCGAATGGTCTTTGCGTAGTTTTGGCGAGCAGGGGCCACTCTTCGTCGTGGTGCGCAGGCCTGTCATTGAGGAGGCTTCCCTTGTTGTGGAGCACAGGCTCTGGGCATGTGTGCTGGAGCCCACGGAGCAGTCGCAGCAGGCAGGCTCTGGAGCTTACAGGCTTCAGTAGATGCAGCGTTTGGGCGCATTAGTTGTGGTGTACGGGTTTCATTTCTCCGAGGCAGGTGTCCCTTGCGTTGGCAGGTGGACTCTTAACCTCTGAACCACCAGGGAGGTCCCTCTAGGTATTTTTTGATTTCCTCTTTGATTTCTTCAGTGATCTCTGGGTATTTAGTAGCATATTGTTTAGCCTGCTCGTGTTTGTGTTCTTACAGTTTTTTTTCCCCCCTATAATTTCCAATCTCATAGAATTGTGATTGGAAGAGATGTTTAATACTGTTTCAGTTTTCTCAAATTTAACAAGGCTTGATTTGTGACTGAAGATGTGATCTCCTGAAGAATGTTCCATGTGCACTTGAGAAGAAAGTATATTCTGCAGCTTTCAAATGGAATGTCCTATAAATATCAATTATGTTTATCTGGTCTAATGTGTCATTTAAAGCTTATATTTTCTGATTAATTTTCTGTCTGGATGATCTGTCCTTTGGTATAAATGAGGGTGTTAAAGTTCCTCACTATTACTGTGTTACTGTTGATTTCCTCTTTTATGACTGTTAGCATTTGCCTTATGTATTGAAGTGCTCCTATGTTGGGTACATAAATGTTTGTAATTGTTACACCTTCTCCTTCGATTGATCCCTTGATCATTATGTAGTGTCCTTCTTGTCTCTTGTATTACTAATAGTCTTTATTTTAAAGTCTGTTTTGCCTGATTTGAGTGTTGCTACTCCAGCTTTCTTTTGACTTCTATTTGCAAGGAATATCTTTGTCCACCCCCTCACGGTTTAGTCTGTGTGTGTCCCTAAATCTGAAGTGGGTGTGTATAGATATCGTATAATGGGTCTTGTTTTTGTATCCATTCAGCCAGTCTATGTTTTTTGTTTGAAGTATTTAGTCTATTCCCATATAAGATAATTATATGTATGTTCTTATTACCATTTTCTTAATTGTTTTGGGCTTGTTGTTATAGGTCTTTTTTCTTCTTTTGTGTTTCCCACCTAGAGAAGTTCCCTTTAACATTTGCAGTAAAGCTGTTTTGGTGGTGCTGAATTAATTTAACTTTTGCTTGTCTGTAAAGCTTGTAGTTTCTCCATTGAATCTGAATGATATCCTTGCTGGGTAGAGTAATCTTGATTGTAGATTTTTCCCTTTCATCACTTTAAATATATCTTGCCAGTTCTTTCTGGCCTGATATCCTTTGCCATATTAAGGAAGTTTTCCACCTATAATCTCTTCAAATATTTCCTCAGACTCTCTTTTTCTTCTGGAACCCCTATAATTCAAAGATTGGTGCATTTAATGTTGTCCCAGAGGTCTCTGAGACTGTCCTCATTTCTTTTCATTGTTTTTTCTTTACTCTGCTCATTGGCAGTTATTTCCACCATTCTGTCTTCCAGCTCACTTATTCATTCTTCTGCCTCAGTTATTCTGTTGTTGATTCCTTCTAGTGTATTTTTCATTTCAGTTAATGTCATCACCATTTGTTTGTTCTTTACTTCTTCTAGGTCCTTGTAAACATTTCTTGTATTTTCTCAATCTGTGCCTCCATTCTATTTCTGAGTTTATGGATCATCTTTATTAATATTACTCTGAATTCTTTTTCAGGTAGATTGCCTATTTCCTCTTTATTTATTTGTTCTTATAGGTTTTTAGCTTGCTCCTTCATTTGTAACATATTTCTCTGTCATCTCATTTTGGTTGATGGGTCAGGCTGTGTCCCTGTCTTATTGATTGCTTGGCCTGAGGTGTCCAGCACTGGAGTTTGGAGGCAGTTGGTGTAACTGGGTCTTGGTGCTGAGATGCAGACCTTTGGAAGAGCTCACATGGATTCATATTTCTTAAGGTTGAAGTACTCTGTAAGTTCAGCAGCTTGGACTTGGTGCTCCTACCACAGTGCCTTGGACCATAAAGAAGGCTGAGCACCAAAAAATAGATGCTTTTGAACTGTGGTGTTGGAGAAGACTCTTGAGAGTCCCTTGGACTGCAAGCAGATCCAACCAGTCCATTCTAAAGGAAATAGTCCTGAATGTTCATTGGGAGGACTGATCCTGAAGCTAAAGCTTAGATACTTTGACCACCTGATGCAAACAGCCAACTCATTAGAAAGACCCTGATGCTTGGAAAGATTGAAGGGAAGAGGTGAAGGGGACGACAGAGGATGAGATGGTTGGATGGCATCACTGACTTAATGGACGTGAGTTTGAGCAAGCCCCAGGAGATGGTGAAGGACAGGGAGGCCTGGCGTGCTGCAGTCCATGGGGTCGCAAAGAGTCGGACATGACTGAGTGACTGAACAACCACCACCATCACAGGGGCTTAGGCCCAAGTCCTGACCTGTTAGGAGATGAGAACTTCACGTCCTCCTATTCTGCCATCTTGACCATTGGTATCAGAAACTTATTTTGAGCAGTTACCTGAAAATTGTTTCCTTGTGTGGAAAGTCTTATCTTATTTCTGATTCTTTCCACTCAGGCAGACTTGTTTTATTTTCCCATAAATTGTGTGTTTGCATTTGGTATCAAATTATCCACATTGGGTAGTAGTAACTGGTTGGTTGTAACCCAAAGAAACATTTAAAAAAAAAAATGTTAGTTGCAGTTGGGAGAAAATAACAAGTTCTGGTTAGACAGGCATTAAAGAAGTATTGTGGACTCAACTTTAAGCATTTGTACCACTTTAGCTTCTTGCTTTTTATGATTCTGGTTCATGTTTCCTAATTAGAGTACTTGACCCTGGTGTTAGAGGGTAAATGTGGTGTGTCTTCTTAGGGCCTCCATTTAAATCACGGGTAGGAGCATGGGAGTTTTGAAATGACTATGGATGTTGTATTGTCATTTAGTTTATTACATTCACATAAATTATTGGACTAAGAAGATGTAAGAGTTTGTTTATCATCCAGTTTCTGTGAATCTTGAATTTATTTTCCTTTGTCATCAGGGTTGTTTGAGTGGAAAAGCTGGTGAGGCATTGATTGAAGTGAGAGGTTAGAAACACTATTAAAAATAAACTTATGTATATTTTAAGGAATAGTGGATCACTTATGGATTCAATGAGCTACAAGGGAAGCCCTCAAGTAGTTTAGAGACAAAAATTCATGGATTTTTATATTGCTAATTTATAGATTATGTGATTTATTTATGTAATGGAAACAGTTGTCACCAAGGGTCTGTTACGTTAGCTGCGTTCGTTCATATACTCATTCATATAGCATGTTCTTGCTCACATTAATGCCGTTATGGCAGCGGCCCCGCATTTTAGTGTGTATCACAGTCACCGCAGAGTTTGCTAAAAGCTTGTTAAAAGCTGTAGGTACCATCCCCAGAGATTGTGGTGACATAGTGATCTCTTTTTAAAATAAACACATTGGATGATTCTGGTCTGTAGACCACTTTTTGACTATTATAGGAGAAAGAATTATTGTTACTAAAATAGGTTAAAAAAATACCCCATTACTTAAGAAGATTTAATGCCAGGAGAATATGAAAGTATTTATGATTGTGAGTGATTTAAAACTTGAGCATAATACAACATAATAGGCTTGGTTTTGAATTTGACCTGTCTCCTGTAAAGGCCAGTAGATGGTAGTTGTTTGCTAAACTTCAGTAATGGATAACTTATGACTGGTATAATGGATAACTTGGGCACAATAAAGGGTAAAAATGGTAGAGACCTAGTATATGCTGAAGAGATCAAGAAGAGATAGAATGAATACATGGAAGAATTGTGTAAAAAAGATCTTAATGAACTGGATTACTACAATGGTGTGGTTGGTCACTCAGAGCCAGACATTCTGGAGTGCGAAGTCAAGTGGGCCTTAAGCACTGCTGTTAATAAAGCTAGTGGGTGTGATGAAATTCCAGCAGAACTATTCAAATCCCTAAAGATGATGCCATCGAGGTTTTGCATTCATTATGTCAGCAAATCTGGAAGACCCAGGAATGGCCACAGAACAGGAACAGGTCAGCCCTCATCCCAGTTCCCAAGAAGGGTAGTAACAAAGAATGGCTAACCATTGGACAGTTGCACTCATCTCCCACGCTAGTAAATCTTGCATGCTAGGCTATTCATCATTATGTGAACCAAGAGCTTCCAGATGTCCAAACTGTGTTTAGAGAAGGAAGAAGAACTAGAGATCAAATTGCCAACATTCACTGGGTTAAAGAGAAAGCAAGGGAATTTCAGAAAAACATCTATCTCTGTTTCATTGACTGCACTAAAGCCTTTGACTGTGTGGATCATGACAAACTGTGGAAAGCTCTTAGAGAGATGGGAATACCAGACCATCTTACCTGTCTCCTGAGAAGCCTGTATGCGGGTCAGAAGCAACAGTTAGAACCCTGAATGGAACAACTGATTGGTTCAAGATCAAGAAAGGAGTATGACAGGGCTGTCTGCTGTCACCCTGTTTGTTTAACCTATACACGGAGCACATAATGAGAAATGCTGGGCTGCGTGAGTTACAAGCCGGAATCAAGATAGGCAGGAGAAACATCAACAATCTAAGATATGCGGATTATACCACTCTTAATTGCAGAAAGCAAAGAGGAACTGAAGAGCCTCTTGATGAAGGTGAAGGAGGAGAGTGAAAGAGCTAGCTTAAGATTAAGTATTAAAAAACTAAGATCATGTCATCCAGCCCCATTATTACATGGCAAATGGAAGGGGAAAACGTGGAAGTAGTGACAGATTTCCTCTTCTTGGGCTCTAAAATCTCTGTGGATGGTGACTACAGCCTTGAAAACAGAAGACGATTGCTTCTTGACAGGAAAGCAATGACAAACCTAGACAGTATTTTGAAAAGCAGAGACATTACTTTGCTGACCAAGGTCCGTATAATCAAGGGTATGGTCTTCCCAGTGGTCACGCACGGTTGTGAGAGCTGGACTATAAAGAAGGCGGAGCACCGAAGAATTGATGCCTTCGAGCTGTGGTGCTGGAGAAGATTCCTGAAAGTCCCTTGGACAGCAAGGAGATAAAACCAGTCAATCTTAAGGGAGATCAACCCTAAATATTTACTGGAATGACTGATGCTGAAGCTGAAGCTCCAGTTTTTTGGTCATCTGATGTGCACAGACAAATAATTGGAAAAGCCCCTGATGCTGGGAAAGATCAAGGGCAGAAGGAGAAGAGGGCATCAGAGGATGAGATGGCTGGACGGCATCACTGATGCAATGAACATGAACTTGGGCAAACTTTGGAAGATGGTGAGGGACAGGGAGGCCTGGCTTGCTGCAGTCCATGGGGTTGCAAAGAGTCGGACTCGACTGGGTAACTGAACAGCAGCAACAACTGTAAAGGCCAATAGATAGTAATTGTTTGCTAAACCTTAAGTATTCCTACCAGTCACAAGTTATCCATTGTTAACAATCATGTTGCTATTCCGTGGTCTAAGTAGAAAATACATATCTTAAGAGTCAATATGTATATATTTTAGTCATTTTAATTGCTTTGAAGAAATAGAATGATTTATTTTGAAATGCCAAATATAATTGAGGTCAGGCATTAAATTTTAATTTTTATCAAATGAGAGAAATGAGGTGAGGGTATGGTAAAACAGGTGTTGTTCCTGCATGGTGCATAATTTTGAAGGGATGCAATTTTGGATAACATTTTTAATACATGTTTTGAAATCTTAAAAAGATTCACATTGATTTACATAGTAATTCCATTCTGAGAGTCTCCAAAGGAGAGAATTTAAAATATGAAAATAGAGATATGTGTTATAGAATTATTTATAATTGCACAAAAACTTTGAAAAAATCTAAATATATTAGAGTAATATTTAAGGAAACCAGTGATCCATTTACACAAAGAAATCTTATTTAACTATAAAATGTTAAAGTGTCCATAATATAGGAGAATACTTATGTATTGTTATGTAAATAAAAGCAGTTTACAGAATTGTCTATCATTTTAAAGACTAGCAGGAAAGTTGGAAAATATTAATTTTGGTGTTTTTTATAATTATAGGATTATTGTTTTACCCTTGTCTTTATATGTGTTCCCTCATATTTTTTTTATAATGAAGAAATAGCAGATATAAATCAATATGTTGATGTTTAAAGAGAGTTGAGGTGAGACACTATAACCAGGTACTCTCAAGGAATTCAGTGGCAACATTTGATAGGGATAGGGAATTTGTTTATAAATAGATTCAGAATAGTGATTCCAAGTTAATAGACTGTTAAAGGATTCAGTGCTGAACCCATTTTTCAGATTATGATTTTGTAAATCACCTCAAGGGAGGAGTACACTGTGATCCTTCAAATTTTGAATCCCTTTTAGGTATGAAATCCAATGGAATTGATATTAACTATATGAAAAACTTTGAAAGACTGTATGAAGGGGCAGGAATGTGGTTAAGTGATAGCCACTTGGCCAGATACGAGTTGGATGGTATGCGCTGAAGATTGTTCACTGCATAGTTATTTGCCCTGATGAATTGTATCCTGAACTACAGAGTTTGGCAAAAATTATAAACAAATTCTTATGTTTGTAATTTTAGTGGGTAATAAGGAATCCAAGATATTTGGATTTGGTCTGACTCTTTGAGGTTTGTATCAAGGAGAACAATAATGTTCTTTACAACAAGATTGTTTCTGTGTTTTGGGTTTGCTATAGTGCTGCTCTGGATGGGCTTGGGGTCAGATTCAGTGAGACAGTTCTTGTGTTCCCAAGGGCATGTTATTCTCTGTGTGAGGAGTCTTGTCATAGATGCATAAAAACAAATAGCATCCCTTGAGATGTATCTAAAAATAAGATACTTAGTTTTGTAAAAAGCATAGCAATAAATTCTGAGTATATGATCAAGGTAAGACAACAGTAAGAAGGGAAGGGATTTGGGGAGAACTGCTGAAATGTTACTTTTTAAATTAAATGAGATGATTATATTCAGGAAGCCTTTTGAGAAACAGTTTTGGTTACAGTGAGAAGCATTCCCAGATGCTAGTCTTCAATGATTTTTTTCACTATTCTGCATTGAAATAAAAATACCAGAACATTGTGGAGAGTGTGGTTTTCATAGTGCTACTATATTTCATTGATTTAAAGATGTAGATTTCCCCCAGATTTTAATATTTCTGATATTGCAATGGGTTTTGCAGTCAGTGGCATCTTTAAATCATTGTCAGTTGTGAAATGGTTATCACTGCCTACATATACCCAAACTCAATAATTAATCCTGTTGGGTATGACTAGGTAATGCAACCCATTGGTGTTTCAGGTAACATATCGTTTAAGGAAGAGATGAACACGCTGTGTTGTCTTCTGAAACCTGTTAGTTGCACTTTCTGGTGATACCTTTTGGTTTGGTAACATCAGGAAAGGTGTAGCATCACAGCTTGAACAATGTGTGTCAGTTGCTTGCAGGAGAATTCTGAGGCAGTAGAGGTGCATTTTAAAAAGAAATTTCACATCACTACTTCCTTAAATGGTACAGAGGATGATATTATGGAAAAACAGGGTCATTGATGACTGAGTTAAAAGAAATTTAGAAATCAGATTGTGAATATGAAGAAAATTTTAAGAATATTTTGAATTCATTTTGCTTTTGTTTTTACATAAACATGAGTGCTATGAACATTCATATCTAAATAAATTTAAGAACTTTTTCAATAAATATAAAAATTCTGAGAAAGGAAACAATTGTATTTTTGATAAGTAATTAGCTTGAATACGATGCACGTCACCAGCTGTCTGCTAAGAGATTGCAAAGACCTAAAGAACACTTATCCTTTTATACAGCTAAGCAGATAAAATCCATTATATGCATATTCTTAGGATAAATAATAAGTAGTGCTCAAGAAAGAGGACTTGACAGCAACATTTGTCACACATAGTTCATTCTAAATTCGCTTGGTAATCAGAGTGACCATAATGTATTAGCTAATTGCTTTATCCAAGGAAAAATAAACTTATGTATTTTTATGACAGGAAGTAGTTTAGCAACCTGGGGCTAGGTGACCCTCTGAAGTTAGGCTCCTGTCCTCCTTGATCACATTTCAAAGAGATGGCTACTGGGTCCTTGAGAAAGATGGTCCTGAGTTGCTGGTTAGAGGCTTGTTTAGCTTTTCTTTTTTCTTAATTAAAAAAATTTAAATTTGCATGCCGATGATAATGATCTTGTACAAAGGGACAAGTTAGGGCGGAAGAAAAGGATAGTTGGAAGAGCAGGAAAGGAAGACAAATTGGGACCCAGTGCAGAAGTAGTTTATTTTTCTTTTGATAGGAGCAGGAAAAGAGGAAGAGGAGGTAATTCTCTTCTGAGTTTAGGGTGACTCAATTCAGGTTTGCCTGGGACTGAGAGAGTTCCCAGGACACCAGACGTCCAGTGCTAAAACTGGCGAAGTCCTGAGCAAACCAGGATGGTTGGGTATTCTTCTGCGGCTTGTTTTTCCTTAACAAAGTGAAAAGGTTGATCATCTGCTGGGAATGGGAAGGGGATGACGGTTTAAGATAAATGGAGAAGCTATATGAAGTAATTCTTTATCTTAAAGATGGAGGAGCAGATTCACTAGGTTGTTGTGGTATGATTTCTGGGCTTTGTCTCCTAAGGGTCTACTGAAATTTATGAACATAATTTCAAAGTTCTTATGGTTGTGTTTCTTTACAGTCTTATTCAGCTATTCGGGTGGAGCTGCTGTGTTAGGTGGAATGCTGGTTTTAACTATGATTTGACTATGATGGAGGAAGAGAGGAGCAAAGGAGGAGGCCACAGGCAAAGAAGTGATTTATAGTGATGTATCATCAAATCTCAGGATAGGTATAAGAAGTGGAGAAGAGAGGATGAAGGATAGTTGGCAAAATGACTCCAACAGACTTTTAGAAGTGAACTGGAATAATAGGAAGTGAAGAGAGTGGGATGCCTGAACTTGAAATTTTTGAGGTGGTACAATTCCTGGTTATTGATATGATATGGGAATAGGGGCTGGAGTGGATGGCAGAAACAATCATTGAGTATTGTAATGATCACACTATAGATGTGATTTTAGTGATTAAGGCAGCTTTTGATGCTCCAGAAATATTCAGTTATTTTCTTTTCATATACTGTTGTTTTCTGTTTGCTGTTTTATTTTGTTTGATCAGTACCTTTGTTTGAGGAGGTGTTGTTGTTCTTGAATGAAGATGGTTGTAAATAAAGTGGATGGATTAAAGCAAATATTGTTTAATCAGTACTTGTCTTTATCATATGGCTTGCTCCTGGAAACTTTATAAGTGGTTAAGTTTCAGACATTAACATCTAAAACGATGATCCACTGCCCATTAAGCTATTTTAGTCCCAAATAAGTTCAGTGAGAACTTTGTGTCATGTATGGTTACTGGTACTGTACTGCTTTGCTCACTCCAGTTTCCCTCTTTCTCTTTTTATAGGACCGCAGCTGAATGCCCAGCTAGAAGGTTGGCTTTCACAAGTACAGTCTACAAAAAGACCTGCTAGAGCCATTATTGCACCGTAAGTTTTAAGGGTCTTTACCCAGAATCTTTCATGTGTTGATTTTTAATAAAGGATGAATGTCTATGGATTGAATTAAAAATTAAAAATCAAATGCTGTGTTGAAATGAAGAAGTTATATTCACTAAATTTCATGATTGCTGTGGCTTTCACTTTAACTCAAGGATAAAGGAATTGGCTGTTTTCTCAGATGAAGAAGTTTCCAATTTTATTTTTGGTAATAAAACTGACTTTTAAAACAGTTAAACATTAGTTGAAACAGTTTAAACATTAGGTAAGCTTGGTGATTGCAGTAGTATTTGGTACAAATGAGTAAGTTCTATTTTAAACATTAAAAAGATCGACTTTAATCACATAATTTTAAACTTACAAATAAAAGTGTATTAAACATAATGTGGTGCAATATGGACTAGCAGCCAGGATTTTAGAGGATGGGTAGATTTTTTTAAAATGAAGGCAGTCTATTGCCTATTAGAAGGCAATCTGTTGTCAGTGTTAGAGCACTTTTTGAGAATTACAAGCTAACAAACACAGTTAACTGTTTGTATGGTATGAATTCAGTTAATTTTGATTTGGTAAATGTTGGAGTTTCTGCTGTTTCTCTCACAGCAGCATCTTTTATGTGACTTCTCGAGTTCAGGTTGGTAACTTGATAAATAATAAATAGTGAAAATAATAATAGTAACCACTTATTAAACACTATGAGAATTAAACAAGTAAATACACATAAAGAACTTACATTAATGTTGGGCACATAATAAGTATTATATAAATGTTACGTACTTTATGTGCCAAACATTTAGTTAAATGAGATCTAAGTTGATCTCATTTAAAAGACTCAGGAAGTTGACTACACTACTTACCAACTGTGTGACATACAGGTTATTTAATCTCTTGTGCCTTTGTCTTATTGGTAAAATTAGAATCATGATATTACCTTCATATAGTTTTTCTAACGATTAAATGAGCTAATCTTTATAAAACTTTTAGCATAATGACTTGCTGTTACTTATTTTGTCATTCAGCAGATATCTATCAGGCTAAATACTAGATGCTCTTCTTTGTGCTGCTCTTTGAATAAATTGAAATCACTACTCATAGTGCTTGCCTTTTAGTATTTGGGGAATGCAGACAGTAAATAATACTTCTGTGTCGAGTGCAGTTGGGCGCTAAGAAAAATAAAGCAGATAAAAAGATTGAGAGTGACAGCATGGGTTGGGAGTTGCTAGTTTATATAGATTAATAACAAAAACTCTCCCTGTTAAGGAACAATTGAGCCTAAATGATGTGAGAGAGGAGTTACGCAGATACCCAGGAAAGAGAGTTTAGGTTGCGAAGCAGCAAGGACAGAGGCTCTGCGACAGAATATGCTTAGTGTGTTTGAGGACAAGCAAGGCCAGTGTAGCTGGAGAGGCATATGTGTGGGGAAGAGTGGTGGCTGAGATTGGCAGTGGGGGCTTGACTGTGGGGCGGCTTCGTAGGAAATCATAAAAGCTTTGGTTTTCATTCCAAGTTATATGGCAAGTATGGAGAAGCTTTAAGCAGAAAAGTAATACCATCTGACTTAGGTTTGCAGGGGATTACTCTTGCTGTGGTCTAGACTTTTTGTTTTGTGGAGGCAAAGAGTCTGTTTAGGAGGCTTATTACTCTTAGTACCGAAAAGAGATGACATAATGGCTTTGACTGGGAGTAGTGGTAGAGGTGATGAGAAGCAGTATATTCTGGATATTTTTGAAGGTAGGGCTAATAAAGTAGAAGAAAAAGTCATGGATGACTTAAGTTTTGGCTTGTGAAATTGAAAGGATGGAATTGTGTTTGTATTAATTAAAGGAAAAAACAAGGGTAGAGGTGGGGAGTGGAATTTTAAGTGTTTGTATAGACTCTAACATTTTATTCTCCCTGTGTTAATGTTGAGATGCAAATGGGCAGCTAAATGTGTGAGTTTGGAGTACAGGGAAGAAGGGCTAGGCTGTGTTGGTATATCACACTTAACACAGTTAAGTGTGTAACTTATCACTTAAAGTCTAATTGGACTGTAGTAAATTAGGGAGTAAAATAGGAGAAATTCAAAGACTAAGCCCTTAGGCAAGCCAGCTTTATTTAGAGGTCAGGATGAAGATGAATATTTGCAAAGCAGATTTTGAAGGAGGATGAGGGAGGAAGGAGGAAAACCAAGAGTGACTGATGTTTCTGGGAAGTAAAAGGACGAAAATGTGTCAGGGAGGAGGAGATCAGGTGTGTCGAATTTTGCCAGTAGGTCAAATAAGATGCAGACTGATAATTGATAATTGGATACTGTGGAGATCGCTGGTTATTTTAGTACAATTTCTGTGGAGTGGTGGGGATGAAAGCACAGTTGGAGTGGGTTCAAGAAAGAATCAAGGAGGGAAATGAAGACAGTGAATATAGACATTTTTTGGGGGGAGAAATTTTGCTATAAATCAAGGAGGGATTTATAAACAGGGCAATGGGAATATGGCGTCAATTTAAAGTAAGAGTTATTGAAGTGTTTATAATGTTGACACAATCCAGTAGAGAAAAATTGATGCAAGGATAAGTTGGGAAGTTTGTATAAGTGAGATCCGTGGTTGGGTGAGAAACGAGAGCTTAGTAATCATCTTTTTATAGTATATCATAATATATGTTCTATTGTCATTTCCATTTCTATGCTGATATTTGACTGTTATGGTTAAAATGAGGTTAGTTATTCATGAAAAACTAGCTATGCTTGTTTCCTTCTTGTAGTTAGTTTTAAATTGAAATCTTTGGAAGTGGTCTGGGAAATGAGATATTTGGGCCTGAGTTCCAAATACTTTGTAAAAGATTTCTTAAGTTACCTGAGGTTTCAAAATGAATATTGAAAATAGTTTTGGCTTTGGTGTGCATGTTTCTGCCATATAGTGACTTTGTAGTTTATATATAAATAATTTCTGCTTTGTTAATATATGAAAACTTTAAATGTAGTTAAGTTCATCTAATCATATGGTTTCCAGAGATAACTTTTCCAGAGTTACCTTCCTTTTTTTTTAAGGTAGAAATATTTTAATGTTAAATAGGCATAAAGGGGTTTCCAGGTGGTTCAGTTGCAAAGAATCTGCCTGCCAATGCATGAGTCCTGACACAGGAGACTTGAGTTTGATCCCTGGGTTGGGAAGATCCCCTGGAGGAGTAAATGGCAACCTGCTTCAGTATTCTTGCCAGAAAAATGTCATGGACAGAAGAGCCTGGCTATGGCTAAAGTCTGTGGGGCCACAGAGTTGGACGTGACACAGGCACAGAAAGGTCTTTGTAAGAACTACTTATATAGTAATTAGACAACTTAAAATTTTAAGATTTCTGTATTTATTTAAAATAAAAAATGTATTTTTAAAATTTTATAAATTCTAGCTCTCTGGGACCACCTTTTCTTAGATTCTGCCTTCATAAGAATAAATCATACAGGGGGAACCTTAAAAAGACAAACCCAGAACCTAAGTAGCACACTTTCAAAGATGCTTAAATATTTGGTCCTTTTTATATTGATGTGGATTAAGTAGAATAATGTCACTTATTATTGACATTAGAAAAATAAATATTGACCCATAAACTAACTGTTGATCAGTCTTAAAGAATTCTAATCTGTATGACATATAAGCAGGCACATTTGGGAGAAGGATTCAAAAAATTTGACTAAAAAATATCCTATCCTTTGATTGAAACAGAACTACAGGTTACTTAAGGCACAGGAGACAGTGTGTGGCCCAGGGATATATATTGAAATGATCTCATGAACTAGGAGTTCCAAAAGCCCTCCCACCATGAATGCCAGATACTTTGATGCCAGAATTGTTTATCTTGCAGTATTCTTGAATAATTCAGCAACCCTTAAAATGGATCTGTACAGGTCTGCATCACTTAAGAAACCTCTTACTGAATATAAAAATATAAGCCAATGATTATGGAAGGGGCTTAATTTACATGATGAAGCTATATTTTGCTGTAAAGCATAGAACCTGCCTCCAATGCAGGAAACATAAGAGACTCAGGTTCCATCCCTGAGTCGGAAAGATCCCCTGGAGGAGGGCGTGGCAACCCACTCCAGTATTCTTGCCTGGAGAATCCCATGGACAGAGGAGCCTGGTGGGCTACAGTCCATAGAGTTGCAAAGAGTCTGGCACTACTGAAGTGACTTAGCATGCATACACACACAATGACTATTGGAGGCTCCCACCATACATTTACAGTAGAGTTTGATTTTTTTTTTTTTTAAGTTTTTGGCTATACAACATGGCATATTCTACATTGACAGCATAGAGTCTTACCCACTAGACCACCAGAAAAGTCTGTTAGAGTTTGATTTCTTAGTGGCTAATCTAGCAGGAATAGTATGGAACAAAGGATACTTTTACTTTTCATTCTGTACCTTTTTTCATTGCTTGACTTTTTTCTTTCTTTTTTTTTTTTTACTGTGGACATGTGTCACCTTTAGTATAAAAACTGGTTTGAAAGCCAAGAAACATTTATATAGAAGACCAGGTTGTATATAGCGAAGCATACCTATAGAGCTCTTACCAGTGTATATCATGAGATAGTGAATCTTCATAAATTATCTAGTTAATTTAATTTCCTAGAGATATGCTGTCCTTGTTAAGTGGCAGGTTATTCATGGCAGTATCTCAAATCATATATACTCCAGCAGTAAAAGAAACTCAATATGCAACATTGTGGTTAGTTTATTCTTACTTGACTTTTTAGCTCATAACACTGTTTACTTAATATTTGTGAGGTTCCAATTATAAAAATAAAATATCCTGAATAATGGCTGTTTTACTTGGACATTTTTGGGGTATAACAATCTACTGATATTTTTTATTGAAGCAGGAATCTTTAGGGCCATTGAGCCATGCCTATGAAAGAATGCAAAGTTAGGTGCAGCAGAATAAAATTGAGAGGGCAGTATGGAGGTTGCTGCTTCTGTGAACTGTTTGGGGCCAATTGTCCCTCAGCTTGATCCTGTATGCTCACAGGTGTTGTTTTTTTGTTTTTTTGTTTTTTTTCAAATTTTTGTTGGCATATAGTTAATTTACAATGTTGTATTAGTTTCAGGGGTACAGTAAAGTGAATCAGTTATATATATATATATTCACTTTTTTTTTTTTTAAAGATTCTTCTCCCATGAAGATCATTACAGAGTGTTGTGTAGAGTTGCCTGTGCTCTGCAACAGGTTGTTATTAGCTGTCTATTTTATACATAGTAGTGTGTATGTTCACAGGGGTTTTTAACTTTAGATTCTAGGTTTGTAGATCATAGCTTAAGGTTGCAAACTTTTCTTAAATCCCTTAAAAAAAAGATCTCATTTCATCTAGTCCAGTCTTCTCGTTTCATCCAGTGTGGTCTTTATTTTGCATTTTTTGCTGCTGTTCAGTAGAACTAGGACTACTAGATTCTGACTTTGTTGAAGTCGAATAAGTGTTCTTTTACGATTCCCTATATCCTCTTTGATGAAAAGCCTCTCATAGAATATTTGTAGACTCTTGGCATTCATGGTTGATACAAGTGAAAGTCCATGTAGTGATTGGTAATTTTCCTGATGTAGGAATTTAAATTATATCACACTGCAAGGTCGCTGTATGGAAAACTGTCACTTAACCAGTGAATGATCATGGACAGTGACTTTGCATCCTCATTTAATAGCAGCTCTGTAAGGGGCACAAATTCTGGTAGGTTAGGAACTGGACTTGCTGATACAAAGGGTCTGCTATGTAGGCGTAAAGGGAGAAACAAAGGTACTCTGCATTAAAAGAAGGATTAGTTTTTAGAGGCATAGCTCTAGCCTAATGACAAACTATAGATATTAGAGTATAATTCTGTATTTGTTTTCATGAGAAGTTACATTAAGAATCAGAGTGACCTGTAACTGCTAGCAAGGATGTCTTTGTATTAAGGATTTTAAAAACTTTAAAAAGACTGACTTGGACACACTTTTATGATGCATAGTCAAATATCTGTAGAGTGCAAATTTTCATTGCTCTTCTGGCTGTCATGCACAAAAGAAAATAACTTAGTCATTCCCTTAGCAAAGCCTTCTTTCTTGTGTGTGATCTCTTAGTGGAACCTCTTTCTACATACATGTAGAATTAGATGATATTAGCAAGAGAAAGGTATAGAGACAGAGGATCACTGGTGAGAATTGATGGTAATTACTACAACTTTATTCTTTACCATATATCTGGGCCAGGATAAAGGAAAGTAATAGAAATTCTCTTCTTTGACTGTGATCTTAGTCCTTTCATGTAAGTAGAGTTCCTCACTATGGGGGATAAGAGGGATGGTATACTCAATGATTTTTAAAAAAAGATACACTGCAATGTATTTTTTATCCAGGTTAAGATTCCTCTCTCTTTGCCACTATTTTGTCTTTCGTTCAAGCATACTTTTAAGCCTTCAGCTTCAGAAAGGACTAAAACCGTGAAATCTGAGTTCTTATTATGAAACAAGTTTACTTTAGTTAATCATGTTATTAAAGCTATCGTCTTTCCCTGTAGTCTTACAGGATATGTGATTCTGGAATTATTCTTTAGTTGTTAGGACATTTACTTTTCCAACTCCACGGACCCTTCCCCTTTTTCCTTCAAATATGTAAAGGTTTCTTTTGGTGGTTAAGAAAGGGTTCTGGAGCTCTACTGCTTGGCTTTGAATCCTGGAGTACCACTTACTATCTGTATGACCTTGAGCAAGTTTCTTAGCCTTTCCGCTTTAGTTTCTTCACCTATAAAAAGAAAAGAATAGTAACTCCTATTTCAGAGAGTTGTTGGGATTAAAAGAAATGCTTTGAGGTAACATAGAAGATTGCCTGACATGTGGTAAGCACTTAGTAGACGTTAGTTACCACCCTTAAACATAACTGCCCTCTTCTTCTTTTTCCTATGTGGTCACTAAGATATGTCAGTTTTTCTTTTTAGACTCTAGTGCATTGATTTCTCATTTCCCACTGACACTGACACCATTCTGGACCATGACATTACTACCTGAAACCTCAGTTTCCGAGAGAGCTTCATGTAACTCTTCTGTCCCTGATGTCCTCTGTGCTTGTGTTTCAGTACACGATGACAGTTTCACGTGGTCACTTCCCTGCTCAAGAGCATACATCAGCTTTTCAGAAACTTGTTTTACCAAGTCCAGACTTGATACTGAGTCAGAGTCTCATTCTGTCTTAGTACTACTCTCTTACTGCATTCAGGCCAATTTCATATTTTCTCATTTACATCATACATTCGGACATTTGCTCATGTTTTTCCTTCAGCCTTTATTCCCTTCCTGCATGCCCTTACACTTCTTCTCTTACTATTTCTGTCCTATCTGTTCTTCAAGAATCTAGTGTTTCTAAGAAGTCTGGCATTTAAGAACGCACACACTTACAGCGAATTAACGTATGACAAAGGAGGCTTGATTATACAACGGAGGAAAGACAACCTTTTCAATAAATGGTTCTGGGAAAACTGGACAGGAACATGTAAAAAAGTGAAACCATTCTTTAACTCTGTGTGTAAAAATAAGCTCTAAATGGATTAAAGGCCTAAATGTGAGACCAGACACTGTAAAACTCCTAGAGGAAAACAGGCAGAATAACTCTCGGACATAAATTGCAGCAATATCTCTTTTAGTCTCTCTCTCAGAATAATGGAAATAAAAGAAATAAACAAACAAACATGGGACCTATTTAAATTCAAAAGCTTTTGCACAGCAAAGGAGACCATAAACAATATGAAAAGACAGCCCACAGAATGGGAGAAAATATTTGCAAATGACTTGACTAAAATCTACATGTAGCTTATGTGCCTCAGTATCATCAAAACACACAGCCCAATCAAAAAAAGGGCAGAAGACCTAAATAGACATTTCTCCAAAGAAGACATACAGATGGCCAAGGGGTATATGAAAAGATGTTCAATTGGGAGAAGGGATAGTTAGGGAGTTTGGGATTAATATGTACACACTGCTATATTTAAAATGGATAGCCAACAAGGACCTACTGTACAGCACATGCAGCTCTGCTCAGTGTTACGTGGCAGCTTGGATAGGAGGGAAGTTTGGGGAAGAACCGATACATGTATATGTATGGCTGAGTCATTTTGCCATGCATCTGAAACATCACAACATTGTTAATCAGCTGTGGTGGTGTTTAATCGCTGAGTTGTGATAAAAAGTTAAAATATGTATTTTAAAAAAAGAACTAAGCTTAAGTAGTAACAGCATTGGTAAAACCGGGAGAGACTCAGAAAGACAGGTTGATTTAGAGATTGGAGCATAGATTGGGGTTCAGGGCCTTTAAATTCATGAAGAGCAAGTAGTAACTAAGGTCTGAAAAGCAGATCTAAGAAGAAAGGACCAGTTTAAGATATAAGAATTGAGAAGTGGAGGAATGTGAAGTGAGTGACAACTAAGAGCAAAGTAGTGTTGTAAATCTGAATGTCATTCACGTTTGAGACAGACCAGGACAGGTCCGGATGGATCAGATGAATTTTAAGGTCCACATGGCAGGGCAAGACAGTGTATTTCTGAATTGATTGGAAGGAGCCAGTAATGTTAAGATGAGGAACAGGTGTTAAGAATCTGAAGCAGTTGGTATTGGTGTCTTGGGCACTGAAAGATGGGGGTTATAATTGGATCAGATAGAGCCTCTGGTTTAGTCTGGAGTATCAAGATTAGTACAGGATGACAGCAAAACTGAATTTGCTGAGCCACAGGACAACTTACATTACCTTCTGGCTAGAATTAGAATTGGGTTGTGAGAATATTGCTATATTGGGGCAGCTTGATAGGCTCCCTTGACAGAGATGTGAGAATGGAGTGACCACCATTAATGTGATTAGTAAAGCCTTCAGTGATTACAGTGTGCTTAGCGTATGTCCCATGGTACCTTAGTCCTAATTAAGCATGCACATTGCTATCTTGTATGACTGTGGTTGACTTATGTGACTCTTTTTCTGTGTTTAGTTAAGATGAGAGTACCATTTTTAAAACAGCTCTATTGGGGTATGATTAACATTCAGCTCCATATAAAGTGTATAGTTTTATATGTAAGTTTGAAATATGTATATACCTGTGAAATCATTACCACAATTAAGACAGTGAACATACTCCTCATCTTCAGAAGTTTCCTTGTGCCTTCTTATCCTCTCTGCCCTTCTCCCCACCCTCCTATGTCCACTGGTTTCTTGTCACTATAGTTTTTATTTTTTAGAATTATTTATTTTTTTAGTTTAAGTATAGCTGATTTACAGTATTGGGTCAGTCTCTGCTCTACAGCAAAGTGACTCGCTTTTACACACACATATATGTATATATTCTTTTTCAAAATTAAACATTTTTAATTATAGAATTATTTAAATGGAATCATATAATATGAAACTTTTGTCTGTGTTCTCACTCAGCATATTTATTTTTCTTTATTTTGCCATTCCTTTTTTTTAAGCATAATTATTTTGAGTGTGTCAATAGTTTGTTCCTTTTTATTGCTGAAAAGTTACTTTGTTGTATGGATATTTTTTAATTTGTTTATCAGTTCACCTTTTGAGGGATAGTTGACTGTTTCTGTTTTTGGCTACTGCAAATAAAAATGGGATAAATATTGGAGTATAAATCTTTGTGTGCACATAATGCTTTTTTTTTTTTTTTTTGGAGTGGAATAGCTGGCAGGAGTTATATGGCAGAAGTATGCTTAGCTTTTTTTTTTTTTTTTTAAATAAAGACATCGCCAAACCATTTTTTCCAGAGTAGTTGTACTGTTTTGCATTTCCACAAGTACAGACTGAATTTCAGTTCTGCATCCTTGCCACACTTGGTATGGTCACTCATTTTATTTTAGCTTATTCTAGTGGGTGTTTAGTGGTAGCTCATGGTTTTAATTCACCTCTCCTTAATGACTAACTGATGTAGAGCCTTCTCTCGTATGCTTTTTTGCCATCCCATGTGTTCTTTTTGAAAGTATCTGTTCACATCTTTTTCTATTTAAAAATTTTAAAAAATCATAATAAAATATACGTAACATAAAATTTACCATTTTAAGGGTTTTTAACCATTTGTATAGTAGTGTTAAGTGCATTCACATTGTTGTGTGAATTCTTTTTGTCTTGTAAAATAGTTACCTGTATCTTTTTAAAGCATTAGGTTGTTTTGAAATTTCTTTGTATATCAGATATAAATCTTATATCAGATATTTGCTTTTTCTTTATATATTTATATATAAATCCTTTATCAGATATATGCTTTACAAATATTTTCTCCCAGTCTGTGTTTTGTCTTTTCAGTTTACTGTGCATCTTGAAATTGGCCATGATAGGAATGATTTACTCCACATTAATAGGCAGATTGCTACAAATCAGGACTTTATTTTTTGTTGATTATATGTCTATACTCAAGAAAAGAAATGGGGAAAAGTTAATAATGCAGGTTAAACTTTATGGTATGTCTATCGCTTTACAATTGTGACTAGCACAAAGAAATGAGGAAGAAAATATGCTTTCCCGTATTTAAAAAACTACTGTCTAATAAACAAAGACATTTTTCAAGTTGTTGAATGAGTGAAATTCAGACATATGTCTTCATTGTTTCACTCTTTTCATTTGCAGTCATTATTTGGCTAATGATTAAAGAGGTCAGCTAAAATCAGGGAAAGCATTCTGGGACAATCAATTGCCTGTGCGGAATTTGCAGTAAAGGATATTACATATTTTTTCATTGTTTGTAAATTGTGTGATATATATCTTTTTATTTTAGTTAAATTTATAATAAGCTTCTGTATATATGTATACATTTTTTTTTCCCTGCAGAGCCATTTGTTAAACATTTACTGCCCACACACTAGAAGCATTAAATAAAATATTTCTGGACTCACATAACTTGAGTCAAGAAAGAAAATTGAAGTTCTGAAACGAAGGCATTGTATGGGTGATCAGAGAACTAATGTAAAGCTAAGACCAGAGGGTGAGAAGGATAGAATGCGTAATAGAGAGAGAAAATGAAAGGGTGTGGTACACAAAAGGCCAGGTCAGGTCTCTTACCTCTGCGTATGCAGAGGGACATGAGCTGTTTCTTATAAGGTATTTGTTTTGCTCTGATTTGACTTACTTTTAATCTTATCGTTTTTGTATATGTAATAGTCTGTTGATGGTATTGAACAGGAATGTTAAAAACTCACATCTTATTATTAGTGTTACATTGCGTGTTAAGTCGCTTCAGTTGTGTCCAACTTTTTGTGACCTTATGGACTATAGCCTGCCAGGCTCCTCTGTCCCTGGGATTCTCCAGGCAAGAATACTGGAGTGGGTTGCAGTGCCCTTCTCCAGGGGATCCCAACCCATGGATTGAACCTGAGTCTCTTTCATCTCCTCCGTTAGCAGTCAGATTCTTTACCACTGATTCCACCCGGGAAGCCCCTTAGTGTTACATTAGCAACTTCAAATAAGCCATGAAAAATTTAAATCTAATTTTCTTTTAGATCAAAAAAAAATTACAAAATACTTTTTAACATTTAAAATTGGAACACAGAACAATCATGTGTTCCCTGTGCTATTCTAGAAGTTGCATCATTCCCTACATTGCTTTTTAATCTATACACATAATTCTGTTATGTTTACCATAATTACTATATTTCTTTCAGAAGTTATTTTTCTCCCAGAATGATTTGCTTTTGAATCTGATCATTAAGTTAAACATTTTTTTGTTTTGTAGCCATGCAGGGTATACGTACTGTGGGTCTTGTGCTGCTCATGCTTACAAACAAGTGGATCCATCTATTACGTAAGTAATATAGCTAGATTCCATTTTGATTAGGTGATTGGAGATTATATCATACTTGCTTTGTCACTGAAGTAATTTGTTTTACATATTATATATTTGATTTCATTAAGAGTTTGACTTTTTATCAATTTGATTATAACATGTAGGTTATAAAAAGCTTTAATACTGTTTTTCATGATCTGAACATTTGGTTATTACCTTCCCTTTGATGGTGAAATATTTAGTTCTGGAAATGTTAGATTGTTAATACACTGTTGTGATTTTGTAAGAAATATATATTTGGTCATTTAGATGATCAAAATATATTTCACATATATATTTAGCTTTCTTCCGTAGTTCCCCAAACCATTGGACTTTCCTAAGTGGTGACATTGACAAAAAAGGTGTTTCTTGTATGTTAATGAAGTGACTTTTGGACCCCACCTAAGAATGGGGACTGGTTGCCAGAATATTCAACCTGTGTTTTAGAAGGTTGGAATTTTCATTCCCACTTCCTGACCTCCTCTGGGGAGGGGAGAGGGCCTGGAGGTTGAATCAATCATGATCTTGATTAAAAGCCCCAAAGGCAAGCTTTGGAGAGCTTCTAGGTTGGTGAACTTGCGGAGATTCAGGGAGAGTGACCTGCCTGGAGAGGGCATGGAAATTCCTGGCTCTTTCCCCTAAATTGCCCTTTGCATCTCTTCCTTCTGGCTGTTACTAAGTTACATCTTTCTATAATAAACCAATGATCTAGCAAGTGAAATGTTTTTCTGAGTTTTGTGAGCTGCTCTAGCAAATAAATTGAACCCAAGGAGGGGGGTCATGGGAACCTCTGACTTGTAATCAGTCTGTCAGAAGTACAGGTAATAACCTGGACTTAATTGGCATCTGAATTGAAATTCAAGGAGGTGGTTGTTGCAATATCTCTGATCAGTAAAGCCTAAGTGACAACCTGGGCTTGTGACTGGCATCTGAGGTGGGGTATGGCTGTGGGGACATTCTTGGAGGACTGAACCCTTAACCTGTGGAATCTGATGTTGTCTCAAGGTAGATACTGTCAGAGCCAAGTGTGCCCCTCTCCTGCCCCCATGAATGCACTCAATGGAAGTGGGTCCAGGAGCAAGACCAGTTAAATAGTTTGCTTTTTAAAATTTTCTTTGAAAACCTGGAGTTGAACACTTTTTAAAGAAAAATCCAAAGCCCTTTGTTCTGTTTTAATCACTTTATAATTGAAAATTTCTTATTGTACTTGTTAAATTCTGATTAATGAATGAAGAATAATTTCTCATTGACAGGAAAAGGTATCTGAATTATTTTAGAATCTGACAATGAATTTAATATGGTGTTTGAAGTATATTATCTTATAATAATTTAATGACAGCTCTGAAATTAGCTTAAAAAAATCTTCCTGGCAAATTGAGACTGAGTCATATAGTACTCTATAAAATGAGAAAGTTGTGAACTTTAAAAGCTTAGTATACCACTCTCTAAAATAAGAAGCTTGTGAAATTTCAAAAATTTCTGCTGGAAACTTTTAATTCTGTCAGATGTCGATTGGTTGATTAGACCCGTACTAGCATAGATGAAGTATAATCATTCGTGGTGAGATGTAGAAATAACTCACAGTAGCCATGAGTTTAAAAAGAGAATCTCACCCTTAGCCTACTTCCTTGCCTTTGAGCAGTTTGTTCAAATTGTTAAAAAAGCTGCTCTCTTTGTTTTTTATGTAGTAAGTTTGTCCTGCACATTTTATCAGGCCTTGATTGAAAGTTATTTTTAGTCAATTTTTAATAATAAATAGACTATAATATTGCCAGATGATTTGAGGAGAGTCTAACAGGTATTTCATAGTACATATTTAATGTATAATTTTAATTTGTTTCATGAATAAGAGTGAAGTAGAAATTAGATTGTAAACCTTTTTAGAAACATCCTTTATTTGACCCTGGTCTATAAACCATCTATAATCAAGGCTAGTTCATATAACAGGTTTTTCCAAACCTTTTCCTGTTTGGCAGAATTTTTTTGATGATGATATGTACTGAAACGGTACCCCAGAATTAATTTGGCCTAGGAGTACATAGAGAGTCTATATTGATATACGTGGAAATTGTGTGTTAAATAAGCTGATGGACAGTAAGAATGGAAGGGAAAAAATGGTAAAAAGGAAGGACTGAGGAGGTGATAAAGGCTATCAATAAAAAGAAAGACAAATGATGGGTAATGTGAGTGATCACCTTATTCTTGTAATTATTATATTGGAATTGAATTCTGAATAAATAAATTTGAAGGTCTGAGTGTTGAAAATGATCATTGACAGTCATAGTTGTATTCTCTTGAAAGTGGCTATCCCTGAGATTTGCAATGTCTTCAGAGTCCTTTGAGAAGATAGAGAACACGTGCTTTTGGGAATAATAAGTATAGAGAAAAAATAACAGTCCAAGAGAGAAGCTTGAACTTGATATACTGGCTTCCATTCTTACTTTCCCATTCTCTACACGTCCACCAGGATCATCTTTTGTGCATAGGCTTTGAATGGATCTTTTACCTTGGCATGATTTTTTGATATCTTACATGACATTTTGAAAATACTTGTTCATTGAGTTAGGCAGGTCTTTAAGATGTTGACATTCCATCATACAATGTAAAAAAAAAATCACATTTGTTAATATCACCATCAATTTCATTAGAAATATTTTTAATTATTGGGACGCTGTCAATCTCACAATGATACAAGTTTTGCAAAAGTCCTAACTTTCACTTAAAAGTTTCAGGTTTATCATTGGCAACAAATGTATCCAATGTTTTCTATGAAGTGTCAGGCTCATTTTGTTTGTTTTCTAGAAAATTTCTGCCAGTTAGCTAAGTTGGAATAACCACAATTTCTCTGCAGTCGTTTTTTGAACTCAAAATTGTGTTCCATGGGGAAAATGTTTACTTTAGCTCATAACTCAAAAACACACAAATGCTTTTTCCTTGAGACATGCTTCTGTATGTTGCAGAGGTACTTTGTGCATTTATTACCACAAATTGAATGCATTTTGTCATACAGCATATTTTAATAAAACTGTATTCAGAGTTCAGCATTTAATGAAATGAAACTGGCTTTAAAAAAACAGCATGGGTGAAGGTGAAGAATACATAACTACTAGTACATTTTTATTCCATTATCTTTATTGTAGCCAGCAGTTTACACAGTCCCACTTTTGTATCACAAGTGTAAATGTTAACACACTGCAAAGGCAGATAACTTCTTTGTATTATTATGAAAATAGTCTTGATTTTGTGAACTCCTTGAAAGGGTATTGAGGAATCTACAGTTCACACTTTGAGAACTGCTATAATTCAAGGTGATTGGATTTATATTGTGGGTAAGGTATTGGAGATAGCATCTCTGGGGAGATGATCTTAAGCCAGCAAAAGAAGCAATTAATGTGAAAAGGCTTTGAAATAGGCAGAGGTATCCTTGTCATCAGGGCACTGCAAAGACAGTGTGTATAAAGTACTGTGATCTAAGTTGGGGAGAATCACACTGGAGGGACCGGTTCATTTGAGACTTTAGAACCTGTTTTAAGGATTTTGGATTTTATCCTCTGACCATGAAAAACCTTTGAAAGACATTTTAAGTGGGAGAGGGATATGATCTGATTCATATTTTAGAAAGAGTACTCTGGCCGTTTAAGGAATTTTTAAAATGATACATTAAGTTCTTTCCCATATTTATAGTTGCCAAGTCTTTTCCTATTACTGAAACTTTAAAAACTGAAACCCAGGATGTTACTTAGATAGTAACTTGATTTTGATTCGTATCTTTCAGAAAACTTTGCAGGGCAGAAAAAGAGAGCCAAAAGAAATCTTCTTTGGGGCCACATGACATTTCATTTTTCAGTTAAAATATCTCCACTTAGTATGAAACATTAAAAAACAAATTACTTGTGTTCCATTATTTAGTATAAATAGTTGACTATGAGAACAGGCATTTAAGTAACTCATGTGTTGAGTGCACAGACTACTGTCTTAGTAACTCCACAAATGTGGATTCTCTGGAGGTATAATTATGTGTAAACTACATTATTTCCTGAAAGAATGCCTACTGATTTTTTTCCTATTTTTTCATATTAAAGGTTTCTTTTATATGTATAGTAACAGTGATTATATGCAGATATTTTAAAAGTAACCCCTTTATGACAAAGCACTTTGTAATTAATTAAAGGGAGAGAAAGTGGCATTACTTCCAATGCTTATATTATCCATTTCTCTCCAAAATATGTATATGGCTTAGGTGTTTATGGACCTAGCGATCTAGGGGGAAAGAAAGAGAAAACATGTTATTTTTTATTTATGCTGTTAATTGTCTTTTAGCATATAGCTAACACAGAAATTCAGTCTGAGATTAGTACTCATTCAATGTGTATTTTGTTTTTCCTTCTTTTCAACAATACCTAGCTTTTTTTGGTTTGTTTTTTGGTATATCACTTTTAAGGGTTTTGTATTGATGGGACTTAAATCTCTTTTTTCCCCTGGTATCTCTCTTAACTAAATGCAAAACTTCACTATGTTGCTTTCGGGTGAGTTTCAACCTTTGGGGTACCCAGCTGGGTAATTCAGACTGTTGGGAGCTCTTTTCCGAACTAGGCTTTATCTTTTCATCTCAGTTGGGTCTGACGAAAACTCCAGCAAGATGAATAGCCACGTATTAAATTAGAGGAAGCAGTTAGGCTTTCTGACCTCAGGTGTTTATTTCTAAAGTAATACTCATCTTGTAATCACCGTTGGAAGAACCTTGTTACACTTACCTATGAAATATATCTGTGTCTCAATTGATATTATAAAAGTCATTTCATGTTTTAATTATCCTGAATTCCCAGGAGTTCTCTGATTTTAAGTATTCTAGTCTTCTTTTCTTAGAAATACATTCCTCAATCATAAAAATGCTTTTCTTTCCTTACTTAGCTCTTAATTCATACTGGGTTGGCCAAAAAGTTTGTTAGAGTTTTCTGCTTACGTCCTGTGGAAAAACCCGAAGGAATTTTTTTGCCAACCCAATATAGTACCTTGTCCTTAAGCAAGTTTCCTAAACACTCAGATATACCATTATTTATGTCCCACATTAGACTTTAATTTTAAAAAGTGTGGTGTTATTTATATGCCATTAAGGTGTGAGAACATAGTGGTGTCTCTTTGTTCATTTAGGAATCTATGGATTTGATTTTTTTTTTTTTCTTAAACGTTATTGATTTGCTCATAGAGATGATGACAGGAAGTGAGTATTAGCAGGGGAGGTGAGAAAAGGGATTACGTTTCTGACTAGAAATGCTTTGTGGTCTTACGTGTCTGCTCTGAGTGACATCTTGAGGATTGCAGTTTCTTCAGGAGATTTTGGGACGAAACTGAGAATCACCTTTTCCTTACCTACATCTTTCCTAGCTCCCCCAACCCTCCCAACACCTCAGATAGCAAGTAAGATACACCCAACCATAGGTTAATTTTCTTAACCTGTAATAGAATTTTATCAAAATAAATACTTTGCAATATGGCGCACATTCCTTGGCCTGCAAGTTTTCGATGTGAAACAGGTAGAGCTCTGGTGTCTTTTTGTCCCTTAATTGAGCAATGAGTAGTTTTTAATTTTCTCTAGAAAAATTTTAATTTTTCTTAGAGTTTCCTGTCTGTGAGCATGTGTGTGATGGGGAAAGTTTTGTTCATATAAATCTGGAGAATAGAGAAAAAGGAGAGTTTTAGAATTCAGATTGTAGAGATGTTTGAGATAAAATAAGAATTCGTCCATTTTAATCTTGATGTTTAAGAGAAAGGGATTGTAAAGATTTAAGCTACAAGTTAGTCCCATTCTTTTCTTTAGCCTATAGTGCAAAGAACACATAATTATGTTTCTTTGTTTTTGGGAATGACTTCTACTTGAATAGGAACAGATAAAGCTTATTACACTGAGTTCTTCTCAACAAGATGCCTTTCTTCTCTGCCATGGATGAAATGTGGAAATAGCTTTATCTGAATAATTCTTTGTAGTAGTATGTTGGATTTTCAGACTTTATACTGTTATGTAATTTTATTAAAGTTGTAGGCAAGTTTAGGATGTGTTTGAGATTTTATTTAATAGCTGGAATGTTTAAAATGCAATTAATGTAGCTATTGAAAACCTGTGTTCTAGCCATTGTGAATACAGAGGTGATTTTAAGCGTAGTCAATTGGTTTACTGTAGATAATTAGTAACTGGTATTTCCAGGTATTGAACATGGTTCTTTTAAAGCCCTTTCAACAGAAAGACAGAGATAAGGAACTGAACTTAATTTAGAAGCAAGTCATTAGGTACACTAGTTTGCTAGTGCTGCCGTAACAAAACACCATAAACTAGGTGATTGGAACAACAAATTTATTTTCTCCTCATTCTGGATGCTGGAGAAGTCCACGATGAAGGTGTTGACAGGGTTGGTTTCTTATGAGGCCCCTTCCTTGGCTTGCAGACGGCTGTCTTCCTGATGTCTCTTCACGTGGTCAGTTACCATTTTGTATGTGTGCACCTTTGGTGTCTCTTTCTCTTCTTGTCAAGACACCAGTCATATTGAATTCAGGCCTCACCGTAATGACTTCACTTTAACTTAACCACCTCTTCAAAGACCTTATCGCCAAATAGGTTCCATTTTAAGGTACAGGGGGGTGGACTTTATGTATGATACCAAGAGAACACAATTTAGCATGTAACAGTAGGTGATGAAATCAAGAAGGAAAACAGTGTTTACACGTAATTTTTAAAAATTACTTTTTTTTCTTTTTACTTAATAAAGTTTGTGTAGAAGTGCAATTGTCCTGTGTTTTTTGTTGTATATCTCCTAGCCGGAGAATTTTCATCCTTGGGCCTTCTCATCATGTGCCCCTTTCTCGATGTGCACTTTCCAGTGTGGATATATATAGAACACCTCTGTATGACCTTCGTATTGACCAAAAGAGTAAGTATATAGAACTCTTATAGCTTGTAAACAAAGTTTTTAAAGATAGGAATTATGAGTTTATTTTAAATTAAAAGTATTACTTTTGTAATATTTCAATTTTAAAAATAAAATTTGTTGTAACTAATCTGCAAAAAAACAAAAACTAAGAAAATCTTCCATATGCCTAAAAGACAACTGCAGTTTTTCTGCCAGCCACAAAAATCTGTAGATTCACTAGTCTCTGAACTGTAGTGGTTCTATTTATAATCAGGGAAGTACCATGTACTCAGTGTAGCATCAGAAAAGAAATTGGTGCCCACAACAACTTGTTGAAAGATTTTGGGCATGTTAGTCTTCCTCTGTGTATAACAAATCCCTCACTGTAAATGGATAATGAGGATAATGATTTTATTTCCTTGTTTATGGTTTTTATGGGAAAAAATGAGCCTGTAGTTGTGAAGCTTAGCAAGAAGAGTGCTATATAAATCTTAAGTGTATTTTATTTATAAAACATACCTATTATTTTGATTTTTAAAATAAGATTCCAGGCATCACATTTTTTATTTAGTTGTGTCTCATTTTGTACACTCAATGTGTAAAGTAAAACTTTTTCTGACTTTTAATAGTATTTTTGGAGGAATGGGTAAACATAATTTTAAAAATGCCAAATAGTACGGAAACTACTAAAACAAACACTCATGTACTTATCGTTCACACTTGACTCAGACTTTCTCCTCATCTGAACTGACTTTACATTCCCACATTCCCGAAAGTGACCACGGTCATGAACTTAGTATATATCCTTCCAGTTCATTAAATTATATTTTAATTATGTTGAGTGTTTATTGTTTTAAGAAATTTTGCAGCAAATTCTTTTGTAGAATAAAAGAACCTATTTGCAAAGGAAATGGTCACCTCTTTTTAAACTTTAGGCTTAAATTTTCATAATTTTGGGCTTTATAGAGTATTAGCATTTTGTTGTTAGGATATAGCTTATTAACAAAACTGGAATATTTCTAACCTTACTCCCTGGAATGGCTTTAGGCTATGTAACTTTTAAATTTTTAAAATGCTTTTAAAATTTTTATTTTTTCTTCCAGTTTTAGTGAGATATAATTGACATACGGCAGTTTTAAAGTATGACACAGTAATTTGACTTTTCATATATCATGAAATAATAAGTTTAGTGAATATAATCTCATATAGATACAAAATTAAAGAACCAAAATAATATTTTTCCCTTGTGACGAGAACTCTTAGGATTTATTCTCAACAGCTTTAATGTATAATATGCGGCTGTGTTCATTATATTTATCATGTTGTACATAACATCCCCAGTACTTACTGATTTTATTACTGGAGATTTGTACCTTTTTACTACCTTCATCCACCCTCTGGGTCACACTTGCTTTGTAAAACCTTGTTAGAGCATTCAGAAAATTTTGGTTTTGGATAGCCTAACAATGAGAATTTTTAATCAGATGCAGTTTCATAGAAGAAAAGTCATACAGTTATTTGTTTCTTTCTTTGATATTGGTAAACCCATTTAAGGATTTAGTTATAAAAATGCTGATTCTGTTCAATGATAAAATAAAAATATTCTTGTGTCTTTTTTGTATTAAATTCTATTATTTTCTTGCTATATAATATCTTGTTTTAAGTATAATCCACCAGAAGGGTCTGAATTGCTAAATCATTTAAAAAATTTAAGATTAAGGCATAGTCCTGTGGTAAATTTACATTCCAGTCTACCTGACAAGTTTAATTCTTAATGTTGAGGAAAATAACATTTTTCAGTAGGAATTTTCTGTTCTTGGTATAACAAAACCTGAGGTGTAAAACAATAATCCTATACATTTTATTTAAAAATAAAACAAAACTCAAAAACTGTATTATTAAACCTCATGAGGAAGTAGACGGGGGGATTTTTCCATATTTCAGTAGTAGTTTTGATCAGCTGTTCTTGTTAGTATCTACTGGTTGATTAAGGTCAAGGAAAACCTTAAACTTAGAGGTGATTTTAGATATAATGAAAGGACCTGATGAAAATTTTAAATTATTATTTTTTATGTAACTATATAACATATGAAAATGCTGAGTAAATCATTACGTGTCTGACTGTTTTGTCTTATATAGAAGCTAGTTGTTTTTTCCTTTTTTTTAAACTAAAACCAAAGGAGAATATTACGTGATACTTTTGTCTCTTGCCAAAGCATGTAGTTTTGTGTTACTGGGTAGTCTCACAGGATAAGGATATACATTAATACATTTGTTTTACTATATTTTGAAACCTCTAGTTTACGGAGAACTATGGAAGACAGGAATGTTTGAACGCATGTCTCTGCAGACAGATGAAGATGAACACAGTATTGAAATGCATTTGCCTTATACAGCTAAAGCCATGGAAAGGTATACTAATTAATATAAGAAATCCCAGAGAAATCATGGATATTAGTTTCTTTGGAATTATTTTAACTAGGGTAAGATGATCACTAGGATAAAGAGATTTAAAAATTCTTGTTACAGTGAAATAAAGAATTTGAGATTAGATTTTTCTGAATGTGGATTGAAGTTGGTTTTGAGTAGTTTGCCTATGAAGGTTAAATTTATGAAGTGGCATGGTTGTTTTCTTAGGTAGAAATATTAACAAGAAAACCCATGTGTCTATGTGTTTGTATGTATTGGTTTGCCTGTTATCTTATTCATTATATATTTATTTATCTCAGAATAACAATTACATTCTTTCATGGTATAGTGCTCCAAGTAAGTAATCATAAAATTTTAGATTTGCGAGTAACTTTGGAGGTAATTTATTTCAGCCTTTATCAAAGTATGTGAATCTCTATTATAAAAGCAATTATTATGTAGTAATATATAATAAGTGAGATAATCTATATATAACATAGATCTATTATAAAAGAGATCTCTGTTATAAAAAGTGCTGACATCATTACTTGGTGCCTGCTAAGAGCTCTGTCTTTGAGGACAGCATGCTCACTAGGCTGTAAGTAGGTGAGGACAGGACATTCTGTTTTCCACTGTTACCCCAGTGCCTAGCACAGTGCCTGTCACATAGTAGTCATTATTTTAGTAAAATGAAAGAATTGTTTTAAGAGCTTTCTTCCTTCTTTAGGGCAATATTCAAATTCGAACGTTTTTCTTTTGAAGGTCACATTTCTGTACTTTTTTCAACCATTTCCTTCATATGGACTTAATATTCCATATGTTTTTAGTTTGATTAGTTCTAAATAGGGTGAAATTATTCCTTCTCTGGTCCTCATTACTGTATTCTCTTAGGAAAATAAGTGGTACATCTTAGGTTTGCAGTGAATATTTGTTAATTAAATGTGTTAATGAAGTATGAGATTAACAATATTTATGCTGATATGGCTTACTTACTTTTGTCTGATACATTTGCGGTCAGCTCAAACCCCAAGGATTTTTTATACTGTTAAACTAGATGATTTTCTCCTCTTGTGCTTCAGTGGTTGGTTTCTTTTTAACCCTAAAAGTGAATGTCTCTTCAGTTAATTTTGTTTAATTTTTTCATGTTGGTTTTATTTCATTATTGCAGTTTTGGCAGTCATTTCCATTCTTAATTCTGTTATCAAAGTATTATGTATTTCTCTCAGTCTCATGTTGTCCACATCTTTTCACAAAAATAACTATAAGGGATTACATAGCTGAAGAAGTTTGCAAAAATAGAGTGATATTAAATTATAAGCAGTATAATATTAGGTTGTGAAAGCGCAAGTTGCTCAGTCGTGTCCGACTCTTTGTGACCCCATAGAATTCTCCAGGAATTCTCCAGGCATAACACTGAAGTGGGTAGCCTTTCTCTTCTCCAGGGGATCTTCCCAACCCAGGGAACAAACCCAGGTCTCTCGCATTGCAGGTGGATTCTTTACCAGCTGAGCCACAAGGGGAGCCCAAGAATACTGGAGTAGGTAGCCTTTCCCTTCTCTAGTGGATCTTCCTGACCCAGGAATCAAACCAGGGTCTTCTGCATTGTAGGCGGATTCTTTACCAATTTTAGGTTAATTGTGTTTTAATACATTCTAATTCTTCAGAAAATTTTAAAGCAGTATAGCCTGTTTACTTTTTGAAATGCTAGTGTCATCAGAGCATCCCATTCTTCAACTGCAACAGGACATTAAAAAAACTTTTGTTCCTGGCTAAAATGTTATTTCAAAAGTAAAACAGGTGTAATGTGGAAATGTAGGAAAATAGAAATTTGAAACCAGTGAACAAAATTTATGTTTGTAATTTCCTCCATATTAAGTAACATTACATTACCACTTTTAAGTATAGTGGCAATCCACTCCAGCACTCTTGCCTGGAAAATCCCATGGACAGAGGAGCTTGATAGGCTACAGTCCATGGGGTTGCAAAGAGTCGGACATGACTGAGCGACTTCACTTTCACTTTAAGTATATCACTTCTCAGGAAAACCTTCGTTATCTCTCAGATTACATTGCTGCTGCTGCTAAGTCGCTTCAGTCGTGTCCAACTTTGTGTGACCCCATAGACAGCAGCCCACCAGGCTCCCTCATCCCTGGGATTCTCCAGGCAAGAACACTGGAGTGGGTTGCCATTTCCTTCTCCAACACATGAAAGTGAAGTCTCTCAGACATGTCCGAGGCTCCTTCGTCCATGTGATTTTCCAGGCAAGAGTACTGGAGTGGGGTGCCATTAGGATCCGTAATACTGACTCTTTCAAAAGTACCTAGTACTTTTCCTTTGTCACCTTTGCTGCAAGCACTGCTTACCATTACCTGTATCAGTTATCCTTTACTGAATAACAAATTGCCTCAAAACTTATGACTTAAAATCATAGCTGTTGTTATTGCTCACAATTTTGGGGTCAGGAGTTTGAGTAGGGAACACCGTGCTCTGGTCCACAAGACACTGACTGAGATGATTTGAATAGGCCTTGAGGATCCAAGATGACTTTAGAGCTGACTTTTACTTGAGATACCTCATTTGTTCTCTATGGCCTGTTTTTTGTTTTTTTTTTTTTAATCAGCCAGGGCTTTTTTATCTTTTTGCCCTATCTCTAGAAGGATGGTCTGGATTTCTTTACATGGTGATTCTGGGTAACAGAACAAAACCAGACATTTCTTGGCTTATTAAGGACTAGGCCTAAAATTGCATATCATCATTTCCACTGCATTTTGTTTCTCAAAGGAGAAATAGATGCCACTCTTGATGGGAGGAGTAGCATAAGTGTACAGGAGTAGGAGGAATTGTTGGCAGGCATCTTTGTTGATGGACTACCACAGTTATTCCTGTGGTAGACAATTCATGTTTCTCCAACAAGGAGGACATCTCCTAAGATGCCCAGAAATCTCATCCAGTTATGACATCATGTTCAAAGTTCATTATTTTATCATCTGAATTTGGTTGGGATGTGGATGAGGCTCCTTGAATGCAGCTCTTTTTTATTTGGATACCTGTGAACTGGGAAGGCAAGTCTCCCCGTTGTCCACCCCCCTCCACAGGCCCCAATATACTTAGTATGTGGTTTTGAGACAGACAGTTAATCACATTGGAGGTTGGAAAAGGTAAAAGCATGTAGTATCTCTGTTCTAAAGCAGTTCTGAAATCTAACCAGGAAACAGAAAATGTCCTTGATTATGGCTTGGTTCTATCTTCTGATAGTGGTTTCATAATTCATTACAGATGGTTCCTGATTTATGCTGGCTCCACTTAGGATTTTTTGGCTTTTTGATGGTGTGAAAGTGATACGTAATTAAGTAGAAACTGTACTTTGAATTTTGATCTTTTCCCAGGCTAGCAATATGTATGATACTCTCTCATGTTTCTAGGTAGTGGCAAGGAGTAGCAGCTCCCAGTCAGCCATGTGATCATGAGGGTGAACACCCAATACACTTAAAAATCCTTTTGTACTCAGACAACAGTTCTGTTCTTCATTTTCAGTACAGTATTCAATAAGTTGGGCTTCCCGGGTAGCTCACCTGGTAAAGAATCCTTCTGCATTGCAGGAGACCTGAGTCTGATCTTTGGGTTAGGAAGATCCCCTGGAGGAGGGCATGGCAACCCACTCCAGTATTCTTGCCTGGAGAATCCCCATGGACAGAGAAGCCTGGTGGGCTATAGTCCATGGAGTCGCAAACAGTCAGACATGACTGAGCGACTAAGCACAGCACATTCAATAAATTACATGAGAGATTCAGCACTTTATTATAAAATATACTTTGTTTTAGATAATTTTGCCCGTCTGCAAGCTATTGAAAATATTGTAAGCACACTTAAGGTAGGCTAAGCTAAGCTATGCTATTTAGTAGGTTAGGTGTAGTAAATGTATTTTCAACTTATAATGGATTTATTTAGATTTAACTCCATCGTAAGCTGAGGAAGATCTGTATTATTCTTAGCTCTTGGCTGGGTCCTTTTGGCTCTTGGCTCCATTCTTTGAGTCCTTTTTACTTTTCCATAAGAAATGGGCTTTGTTTGCATCTGAGTAGCAGTTTTATTCTGCTTTATGTGACAGTTAAAAGCCTAAAGGCCTCTTTTCATTTGAGATAGTGTTTTATTTTAGTACAAACTGATAGAACTCCATTAACTACTTTGTGGATTTTCTATATATAAGATTAGAAGTGCATTCCATTAGACAAAAGTCACATCCACAGTTCTTACTGAGATAAGATTCTGTCCACTTTCTTACGGAGACAGGATTCTCTCCACTTTGGAGCCCAAGTTAGAGTCGTGTAATTTCTCAGAAGCCCTTTTACCTGCCTGAGAGAATATGCAAGCATGGTCTGAAGTCTTCCTGTGGTCCTAACAGGCTTTTACAGATGTGGTTTTGATTTGATGATTCTGAGCCCATGTTCTTGGTAGTACTCTGTATTTGGTCTTTGTCCTTAGGCTGTTTGCTTGACAGTGTTTGGCTATCTATAGAGGTTAGTAATGAGAAACAGTTATTTTTTAACCAAGAAACTCCTAGTTAGAAATATTTCTTTTAAACTCAGCTTATAGTTCTTTAAGTCATGTTTTTCTTCTTACATCTCCTCATATTTGGCTGTGAAGAAACCATTGACACTTTGAATATTTTGTTGGGGAATCTTAGTTAGATTTATAGATTCTCTTATCTTCTAAGTTTTATCATGTGACAGTTCTATGATAATTGTTTTCTGCCAGGAAATAATATGGATAACCCTTCTTCGAGCAGTGTCCTTACTGCTTGTCTACTTTTCAGGCTCCTTGTTGCCCTTTCACCTTCCACCTATCTCTTGTCCCCAAAGCCAATATTATATTTTCTAGGTGTTTCTTTTAGTAATACACTTTCCAGGCACCCATTTTTGGTCTCGGTTATCAGTTGTAGCATGGCATATCACCTTAAAGTACTTTTTTTGTTTTCTTATGATTCTTTGGGCTAGAAATTTGTGTTCAGGGATGAGTGGCGACCAGTCATCTCTATTTCATTTGCTGTCAGGTAAGATAGGTTGACTTAGGCTAGAGGTTCCAGGGTGCTCTCACTTTCTGTCTGGGGCTTAATGCAGATTGTCTACTAGGCACCTTCGTTGTCATCTTGGTCCTATCTCCACTTGTTACTTTTCTTCAGGGCCTTTCTCTACACATGGTTTCCCTTTCCTGCTGATCTATCCTGAAGTACATGGCAATTCAGGATAGCAAGAAAGTAAGTAGAAATTTTAGGTCTCTTAATCTTTAGGCTTGCAAGTGGCACAGTATTACTTGTGCCATATTTTACTTGACAACGCAAATTGGAAGACTGGATTCAAGGGGAGGGAAAAATTGTACCTAACGGAAGGAGTGGTGTGAGCATTCAGATGTGGAAGGAATTTTGTTGATTATGTTTGTAGATAGCCTACCACGGTGGCACTGCAGTTAAATAGCTTTTCAGGAGATTATTTATATATGTATATCTGTCTGCTTCCCTTCTGTAGTATTTCCCTGACCTGTCCCCTATTCTAGGGCAGCTGGTCTACTCTGTATCTTCTGTACTCATCTCAGTACCTGGCACACAACAGGATCTCAGTAATTAATTGTTGAATAAATTAATAGCAATAGATAATAACTCTGGCGCCAAAAATGAGGTCAGAGTTTTTTAATTAGCTGCTTTTTATGTCATGAACCTATTTACATGTGTTTTTTTTTAAACTCCTTTTAACTGGGTATACATAGGACACTCCAGTACTCTTGCCTGGAAAATCCCATGGATGGAGGAGCCTGGTAGGCTGCAGTTCATGGGGTTGCTAGGAGTCGGACGTGACTGAGCGACTTCACTTTCACTTTTCACTTTCCTGCATTGGAAAAGGAAATGGCAACCCACTCCAGTGTTCTTGCCTGGAGGATCCCAGGGACGGGGGAGCCTGGTGGGCTGCCGTCTGTGGGGTCACACAGAGTCGGACACGACTGAAGTGACTTAGCAGCAGCAGGACTTTCCAGTATATGACTATGTAGTACTTCAGTTGACTAATTTTAAAACTTTTCCTCATTTTTCACTATAATGAAAATTATCATGGGCTAAAAAATTAAATATCTAAGTGTATTATTTATAATTCTCTTATATGAAGCATATTTAAAAGTGATATTCATTAGAGCTTTCTTTAAAAAAAAAAGAGTAATATAGAGGAGAAAACAAAATGACCCATAATGTCCTTGCTCAGTTAAATCTGTCCTTTTAAAAAATGGGTGTACATGATTTAAAAGCGTACACAATGAGCAGTGAAAGCCTCTTTTATTCTCCTCAGCAGTGTTTATTGACAGTGAATATTATTATGGAAATGCTAACATATATGTTTGTGTATGTGTGTGTGTGTGTATATATATATATAAGACTTATACATACACATTTTTGTGTAATTAAAATGTAAACAGGAGGTTGTATCTTAAGCATTTTATTCGGATCCTTTTTTCCATGTATTATCTTTATTACTGAAACTCATAATTTTTGATATTATATATAATTGCATTTAGAGATATTAAGTTGGGATATGTAGAATTCATCTATCTTGGAAAAGCTATTTACTCTTAAAATTTGGAGAAGTAAATGGCAACCCACTCTGGTATTCTAGTCTGGAAAATCTCATGAATGGAGGAGCCTGGTAGGCTACAGTCCATGGGGTCGCAAAGAGTTGGACTCGACTGAGCGACTAACACACACTCTTAAAATTAACATGATCCCACTTCTTTTTCTTTGCATTTTACTCTATTATCTTTCCCTCCTTTTATTCCTTTCTCTGTATTATTCTCATTTACTCTTTGTTTACCGTTTAAAATTTTAATTGATTTTCGGGTCACTGTAAAATATATTCTTTATGACATAGAAGTCTGTGAATATTGATTAATGTAGATTTGTAAATATCCAACACCGTCAAGATATAGAACAATTCCTTTGCCTCAGTTTTAGTGCTTTTTTGTTCAGAAAAATGTGCAAAGTAAATAGTGGAATTCTTTAGTAAATTTCAAAGTGTTTGAGAAATATGGCCCTGTAAAAATACTTACGTTCACTGTAAAAATATATTTTCAGCCATATAATACTTTTTGTTACTGCTAATATTTTTGTAACATGGACAGCTTGAAAGCACAGTACAGTGTATTTAAATCTTTCATCTTAGGTTTTAGGTTCAAGTCAATCTTAGAAATTCACTGTGGTTAGGATTTGACAACTTCAGTACTTATATCATTATATATATTTAAAAAAATATTGATTTTGTATCGTTTATCCAGATTGTTAAGCCTAACTCTTGTAATTTCTTGTGTTTATTCTTATTAATTATATTTTTGAGTTCCCTGAGTGAGAAAACTACTATCAAATGCCAAATGCCAAATGTATGGTATTAATTACTAATAACTGAACTTTTTCCTGTTCTTAATATCTTATATTAGTATAATATATTTGTTAAAATTGAGGAACCAGTATTGACACAGGATTATTAAGTAAAGTTCATAGTTTAATTCGGATTCACTCTTTGTGTTAGTATAGTCTTTGGCTTTGCCAAATGCTTCATTTCATGTCTCTCTAATAGTCCCATGTAGAGTAGTTTTACTGTCCTAAAAATCCCCTGTGCTCTACCTATTCCTCTTCTCTCTTCTCTCCATCTCCATCTAACCCCTGGTAACTACTGATCTTTTTATTGTCTTCCTAGCCATATAGTTTCTGGAATATCGTGTAGTTGGAATCATGTAGTATGTAGCCTTTCCAGGTTGACTTCTTGAACTTAGTAATATATTATCAAAATTCCAAGTCTTTTTATGGCTTGGTAGCTTATTTTTCTTTGTTGTTGAGTAATAGCCCATTTTATGGCTGTGTCAGTCTTTCTACTCACCTATTAAAAGATTATTGATATCATTGGATTAAGTTCAGTTCAGTGGCTTAGTCATGTCTATATCTTTGCAACCCCATGAACTGCAGCACGCCAGGCCTCCCTGTCCATCAGCAGCTTCCAGGGTCCACCCAAACCCATGTCCATTGAGTCAGTGATGCCATCCAACCATCTCATCCTCTGTGTTCCCCTTCTCCTCCTGCCTTCAATCTTACCCAGCATCAGGATCTTTTCAAATGTGTCAGCTCTTCATATCAGGTGGCCAAAGTACTGGAGTTTCAGCTTCAACATCAGTCCTTCCAATGAACACCCAGGACTGATCTCCTTTAGGATGGACTGGTTGGCTGTCCTTGCAGCCCAAGGGATTCTCAAGAGTCTTTTGCAACACCACAGTTCGAAAGCATTAATTCTTCGGTGCTCAGCTTTCTTTATAGTCCAACTCTCACATCCATACATGACTAACGGAAAAACCACAGCCTTGAGTAGACGGACCTTTGTTGACAAAGTAATGTCTCTGCTTTTTAATATGCTGTCTAGGTTGGTCATAACTTTCCTCCAAGGAGTAAGCGTCTTTTAATTTCATGGCTGCAATCACCATCTGCAGTGATTTTGGAGCCCAAAAAGATAAAGTCAGCCACTGTTTCCATTGTTTCCCCATCTATTTGCCATGAAGTGATGGGACCCGATGCCATGATCTTAGTTTTTGAATGTTGAGTTTGAAGCCAGATTTTTCACTCTCCTCTTCCACTTTCATAAAGAGGCTCTTTAGCTCTTCTTCACTTTCTGCCATAAGGGTGGTGTCATCTGCATATCTGAGGTTATTGATATTTTTCCCGGCAATCTTGATTCCAGCTTGTGCTTCCTCCAGCCCAGCATTTCTCATGATGTACTCTGCATAGAAGTTAAATAAGCAGGGTGACAATATACAGCTTTGACGTACTTCTTTTCCTATTTGGAACCAGTCTGTTGTTCCATGTCCAGTTCTAACTGTTGCTTCCTGACCTGCATACAGATTTCTCAAGAGGCAGGTCAGGTGGTCTGGGATTCCCATCTCTTTGACAATTTTCCACAGTTTATTGTGATCCACACAATCAAAGGCTTTGGCATAGTCAATAAAGCAGAAATAGATGTTTTTCTGGAACTCTCTTGCTTTTTCCATGATCCAGAGGATGTTGGCAATTTGATCTCTGGTTCCTCTGCCTTTTCTAAAACCAGCTTGAACATCAGGAAGTTCATGGTTCATGTATTGCTGAAGCCTGGCTTGGAGAATTTTGAGCATTACTTTACTAGCATGTGAGATGAGTGCAATTGTGCGGTAGTTTGAGCATTCTTTGGCATTGCCTTTCTTTGGGATTGGAATGAAAACTTACCTTTCCACTCACCTATTAAAAGATTGTTGATATTATTGGATTAATATCTGTTATATTTTTTACCATTTTCTATTCGCTGCTCTTGTTCTTTCTTTTCTTACTCTTTTTCTTTTTCCTCTGATTTTAATTGAACATTTAATATGAGTTCATTTTCTTTCCTCTCTTAGCATAGGTTACACTTCTTTTTGCTTTTTTTTGTGGTTGCTGTAAAATTTGCAATGTACATTTGCAACTGACGCAAGTACACTTTCAAGTAACACTGTACTGATTCATGCAGTGCAGGTATCTTACAGTATTCACAATTTCTTGTTCTTATCCCTTATAACATCGTTATCATTCATAAGCTATAATTATCAAGCACATTATTGCTGTATTATTTTGAACAAATCATTATGTTAGATCAATTAAGAATAAGAAAAAAAATGAAATATACCAAAGATGTTATTTTAAATTCTTTTATTCCTTTCTAATATGCTTCTTTTCTTCTATGTCAATATGAGCTTATGAACTATGTCGTTTTCCTTCTCTCTGAAAGACTTTTTACCACTTCGTGGCTCTGATTTTATTATTTAAAACTTGCTATTTGGGGTTGGACAAAGGATTTCTTTTATCTTTGCCACCTCCTCAAGAACACACAAGAGATGTTTCCTTTTCCAGTGTTTCTGTTAATCACAAATTAAGAATAATGTATTTTATTTATAGGGAGTAATTAAGTAGGCTAGTGAACAAAACTCATTTTGACTCCATATGGTAATTCCTCCCTGTCTGGTTTTACTAGTTTGATGTAAAGATTTGATTGTTTTTAAGATATTTACCTTTATTTTGGGGGGCTCCAAAATCACTGCAGATAGTGATTGCAGCCATGAGATTAAAAGACACTTACTCCTTGGAAGGAAAGTTATGACCAACCTAGACAGCATATTAAAAAGCAGACAGATTACTTTGTCAACAAAGGTCTGTCTAGTCAAGGCTGTGGTTTTTTCAGTAGTTATGTATGGATGTGAGAGTTGGACTATAAAGAAGGCTGAGTGCCGAAGAATTGATGCTTTTGAACTGTGGTGTTGGAGAAGACTCTTGAAGAGTCCCTTGGACTGCAAGGAGATCCAACCAGTCCATTCTGAAGGAGATCAGTCCTGGGTGTTCATTGGAAGGATTGATGTTGAAACTGAATCTCTAATACTTTGGCCACCTGATGTGAAGAGCTGACTCATTTGAAAAGATCCTGATGCTGGGAAAGATTGAAGGTAGGAGGAGAAGGGGATGACAGAGGATGAGATCGTTGGATGGCATTACCAACTGAATGGACATGGGTTTGGGTAGATTCCGGTTGTTGGTAATGGATAGGGAGGCCTGGCATGGTGCGGTTCATGGGTTGCAAAGAGTTGGACACGACTGAGCCACTGAACTGAATTGAACCTTCAAAATTTAAAAATTTGGTTAATCTAAATTTTTCAGATACGAGTAGTGTTGCTTAATTATGCAGGGAATAATGAGTGATGCAAAAACAAGTAAATATTGTGTGTTTCTTCAGCATATAGTCCAGTTGGAGAAATAAGAACTGTATATAAATAAATGTAATATAATTCAAAATGTTATAAGTACAATTGAAGAGTTTATAGAAACAGAAAAAAAGGTATGAAGATGATAGCTGAGTTAGGGGAGCACAGAGAAGGCATTGTGAAGAAGATGATATTTGAGTGTACTTTGAGGATGGCTGTAGTTTTCACAGAGTGAGGCAGAATTTTTTGTTGGAAACAGAATACTGTAAATATAAAATGCAGAAGTAAGAAAGCCCAGGGCTAATTTTAAGAGCAGGAACCTATTTGACTTAGCTTGTGGAAGTTACAGAAGTCTGGGTTAGTAATTGAGGTCTGTCTCTAGATGACTTTTGTTTGACCTGCATAGGTAGAAAAAGTTTTTCACCGATATGAATGTTTTTAGTTTGATGTTGATCCTGCCACTTCTTGTTATCGTATATCTTATCTGACCTTTCACAGATATATGGTACCAACATGGGCCTGGAGACATTTGAGTAGGTAACCTTGTAGGGGCAGAGAGTAAAAGGGCCAAGATTAGAAAGCTGGAACGGTTGGTTGGGACAGGATTATGAAGGACATTAATGTCATTTTAAGATATTTGTATTTTATTCCATGATTGTTATAGAGCTAGTAAATGTTCTTCAGAAGGAGGGTGATGATTAGAACTTGACTGTAAGAGTATTCTTCTTTAATGTCATGATGGTACTGTGAAGGATGGATTAGAGTTGGAAGAGGTTGATAGAAATAGTTTAGAAATCATGGAGGCTTTGGACTAAAGTAATAATGGATAAAGCTGAGCAGGTTATGGGAGAATGAAGAAAACTTGGTAAATATTTCTGTGTGGGAGAGTAAGATCATTTTAAATACTTTTAACGTGTAAGAGTGTACAATTAACAGAGATGGTCAAGATGTTAACTTTTTGGTGTAAACCAGGTACAATTTTAGGAGAACATAGGGCATGGAAATGTTGACTTGTTTCCATCAAAATACTGGAATGTTTCTGTAAAAATACTGGTGTGACCATAATTCTCAAAGCTGACTTGCACCAGTTCATCATAGTACTGTTTTGCTTCAAACAGTTGAGTTTCCATAATAGAGTTCAGTAAGATTCTCTGGTACCTGAAATATGCCTGCCCTTGTAAAATCTTTTTTACTAGTTTTCCTACAGGAATGGAAATTCAGAAAGGTATACCCTTTGAAATTAATATTGATAGTCTCACTGTATTCCCTTACCTGATCAAACAGTAAAGATTTATAATGACTTAAATGTTGATTTTAGTTGTCACTGACAGTTTACCTTCTCCCTTTTCCCTCTCTTTTTCCCCTAGTTTCTTTGACTCTGCCTGATGTTTTCTGGGTCTTTCTAGTTTATTCTTTCTCACAGTGAGTCAGAGTATTCTGCATTTAATCTGTATACGTATCCCTGTCGTTGAAGGTGAATTTGATCAAGAGGAAAAGACTAGCGGAATTGTTCCACATAGGGTTCCCTAAAACTCCACATTATGATTTCTTTCTGTCTCTGTGCCTTTAACACCTTTTTTGAGGGTTCCACGACCAGCCTCACTTGAAGGACTCATAGATGTATCATGACTATGGTTTATTAGAAAAGATGTGATACACAATAGGACCAGCAAGGGACAAAAGATGTGTCAGGGAGAATCTGGAGGAATCCAAATGTGGGCTTCCAGCATTCTCCCTCCCATAGGGGTGGGCTGAACAGTACGTGGTTCCTCCAGCACTGTAACAAGCGTACAGTGTTTCTGGCCAGGGACGCCTGCTTTAAGATTCTAAATCCAGGATTTTTGTTAGGGGCTAGTCATGTAGACATAAAACTAAAACTATAAAACTATGCTAAAACTCCCAGTAGGAAAGCAGGTGTTTGCCATAATCACATAATTTATGAACAATCTAGGCAAGCTGGTACTGTGTCCCAAGTGGGTAAAAAGAGCCTTAATCCACCTAAATAACATTGCAGGAGCCAAGTGGCTAGGTACCCAAAGGCCAGTCTTACACATAGGACTTTCTAAAGATTTCAGCAACAAATCTGCTGAATTTAACCCAGTTGCAGAATTCCCTTTCCACTTTCCCAGTTCCAGGCTGCCATATTGCCATTCCAGCTTTGTGAATTTTTGATTCACCTGAATACCATTTTAACTCTTATTATAGTTTAGGTTTGTACTAGGTCTTAAGATTCTTCTTTCCTTTCTGATTTGGCCTCAATCAAGGTCTTCAACTATTTAAAATGATCAGAGAAAAAATACGGTATGCTCTTGTGTAGTTACTCTTTAACAGAGTGGAATGACTTGTCTATGGACATGGAAAACAGCCTGAGATTTTCTACCCCCGTCCAGCTTAAATGACAGCCACAAGAGCAGTGTGATTTTCACATGTGTTCTTACCCTGTGACTTTCATACTCCTGGTCGTGTATTTCTGCATATATCGTTTTTTTTTTTAATTGTCATTTATTGAGATTTTAGAGCAAACATGTTTTCTTTGTATACTGCTTAGTTTCTCTTTTTCATGAACATAGAAGATTCCTTTGGATTAGTACCTGTATATCAGGAAGAGAGCATTTTTTAGAATTACAGAGCATGGAGTATCTCCGAAATAAATAAAATTGAATTTTTGATTGTAATGAAACAGTTTTTGTTTATGTGACCATGAAAAGGATGAGCAAAGAGGTACCATAAGACATTTGAGATGATTGGAATATATTTTATTTTTATCAGAGTAGACTTTTAGTATTTATCTACATATGTTTTATCCTCTCTTTTTTCCTTCTGTAAATATTTTCTATCTAAAAGAGGAGAGGAGAATAAATTATATAGCGCTATTGTGGCAACAGCTTCAGCATCTTAGAGATAAGAATAGCTTTTCTTCTGACTGGCTTAGTTATGGTTTTTTAAAAATTCTCACCTGAGAAGCTCTAGACTGCTTCTAAATCTTTGGAAAGTTGGAAGGATTTGTATAGAAAAGAAAATTCTCATGTTCATCAATGTTGTTCAGAGGAGAAATATTCAAATAAATGCCATGGAAAGAACAATCAAATAACTATTTGTATACAGTATTTGATCTAGTTTAAAATGTCATCACTTTTAAGATTTCAGTTATTTATATGCCACTAATTTAGTGAAAACTGCCATTTAAATGATTTTCTTATCACTTAGAATGTTCATATTAGACTTCATAGTTTTCTTCTGATGAAGACTTTTAAAATGTATGCTTACCAAGTTTCAGATGTTCATATAGTATTATTAACTATAACATTAACTATAGAACTATGTTAGCTACTGAATTCACATTTTTATGTTAGAATTTTTGCATTAGAATTTAGACTTTTTTGTACTCTGTACCAGTAGACGCATTGGTGATAGAGTGATATTGTTTGTTTTTAAGGGGAGTGCTTCACTGTTGGTTGTGTGATTTCAGTTTTTTTGTTTGTTACACATCTTGGATCAGTAATTTTCTGCAGCATAGGTTAAGCATAGGACAGAAAAAGAAGGGCTAAAACTTTCATCTGTATTACTAAAGTGCTCATAGGTATTTTGTAAGGTGGGTTTTATTAACTTTGTTTTTATGGATGACGGATGATAGTTTAAGTAACCTGCTGTAGGTAGCAGAGATGGATTTTCTTCCTTTTTTTAAACAGTTTTATTGAAGTTTGAAGTATGAATTTATATCCTATAAAATTTTTGATGAATTTATAGAATTGTGCAGACATTTTCACAATCTAGTTTTTTTAAAAAGAATATTTTGTTTATTTTTATTTATTTGGCTGGACTGGATCATAGTTATAGCATGTGGGATCTTTAGCTGCAGCGTATGGGGTCTAGTTATTTAACCAGGGATTAAACCTGGGCTCCCTGCATTGGGGACACTAGGGAAGTCCCTCACAATCTAGTTTTAACATTTTTATCACCCAAAAAAGAAACCTTGTGTTCATTTGAGGAAAATTTCTGCTTCTATTCTCAACCTCAGGTACCCATTTACCTTCTTTCTCTGTAGATTTGTATTTTTTGGAAATTTTAAATAAATGGAATCATACAATATGTAGTCCTTTGTGTTGGTCCTTTTTCACTTAGCATACTGTTCTTGAGATTCATCCACGTTGCATTGTGTATTAATGGTTCATTCATTTTTTATTGCCAAGTGGATATTCCATTGTATGAATATTCCATTTTGTTTAACCATTCACCAGTTGATGGACATTTGGGTCATCTTTATTTTTGGCTATTAGGAATAATGTTATAAACATTCTTGTACAAGTACAAGTCTTTATATGAATATGTTTTCATTTCTCTTGAATAGGTACTTGTGAATGGAATTTTGAGTCATATGATAAGTCTGTGTTTTTTGTAGTGATGGCACCATTTTATATTCTAGGGAACAAAGCATGAGGGTTCTGTTTCTCCATATTCTGGCCAATACCTGGTATTGTCAGTCTTTACATGACAGCTCTTCTAACAGATGTGTAGTGTAAGCTGACTGTGGTGTTAGTTTGCCATCTCCCCAGTGACTTATGAATTTGAGCTACTTTTCATATGATAGTCATTTGTGTATCTTCTTTTGTGAAATGTCTGTTCATATATTTTGCCCTAGTTTTAATTTGATAATTTATCTTTTTACTTAGTTATGAGAGATTTTTGTATTCTGGACATAAGTTTTTTATTGATATGCAAAGATTTCTTCCCATGGTATGTCTTATCTGTTTGTTTTCTTAATGGTGTTTATTGAAGAGCAAATGTTCTTGATGGATTCAGTTTCTTTCTTTCTTTTTTTCCTTGTATGGATTCCACTATTGATATCAAGAAATCTTTGCCTAATCTAGGGTTACATAGATTTTCTCTTCTTGAACATGGTCAGCAAACACAACCTGCAGACCATATCTAGCTTGTTATTTTTTTATTTTTTATTTTAGTAGGAATATCACTGTATTTATTCTCATTCAGGCAATTTTTCTGTAACTTCAACATTTTCCTCTCAAAACATAAGAACAAAAGAATCCCAAAGCTTAGAACTAGATCACTTGGTCCTTTCTCTTCTTATGTCCTCCAAGTTCAAAATGCTTGCACCTCTTAATGGCCAGCATCCTCTTGGATCTGCAGTTGGGCTCAACGCATTCAAGTCTCAGCACGACCTCCTTGGTGGTTTTAGCCTTCTTCCGGAAAATTGGCTTGGTTTGCCCACCGTAGCCACTCTGCTTCTGATCATAGCGCCTCTTTCCCTGGGCATACAGGGAATCTTTGCCCTTCTTACACTGGGTCACTTTGTGAGGCTGATGCTTTCCACACTTCTTACAGAAAGTCCTGCGGGTTTTAGGTACGTTGACCATCTTTGCAGTAGAGGTGTCTTCGCGGTGCAAACGAGAGACCCGACGTCCACGTTCCTGCCTCGCCGGAAAGGGTCTAGCTTGTTATTGTCATGTTTTATGGGAGCATAGACACACCCATTCATTTACCTATTGGCTGTGGCTGCTTTCTTTTTACAGTAGCAGTTGAGTAGTTGCTAAAGAGATTGTATAGCCCAGAAAACCTAAAGTATGGCCCATTTCAAAAGATGTTTGCTGAACCCTGTTCTCTGAGTGTTACACTTTTAGCTTATAATATAGTTGTGTCTATGATCCAATTTGTGTATGGTATGAGGTAAAAGTCTGACTTCACTTTTTGTTCTATGGATTATGCAATTATCCCAATACTATTTGTGAAAAGACTATCCTGTAAGTAATGAGTCATTTTCTTTTTGCTGCTTTCACGATTTTCTCTTTGTCTTTGGTTTTCATCAGTTCATTGTGCTGTATCTAGGTTGGCAATCTTGTTATACTTACCTACTTTGGGTTGTTGAGTGTTTTTGATCTCTAGATAAATGTTTCATGAAATTTTTCAGCCATTATTTTTTCTAACTTGTTTCCTGTAACTTTTGTGGGACTCTCACTGTGTGCATCCTCTTGTATTTGATGTTGTCTACACGTCTCCACTGCTCTATTCATTTTTCTTCAGTCTTTTATTCCCTCTGTTCTTCAGATTGGATAACTTATTTTGTCTTTAATTTTACTGATTCTTTATGTAATATTGATTCTCCTCTTCAGACCATATAGTGAATTTTTCATTTCAGTTATACTTTTCAACTCCAAAATTTCCCTTTGGTTCTTTTTAATGGTTTGCCTTTCTTTGTTGATATTTGCTGTAGTCATTGTATAATTAAAAGACGCTTACTCCTTGGAAGGAAAGTTATGACCAACCTAGATAGCATATTGAAAAGCAGAGACATTACTTTGCCAACAAAGGTACATCTAGTCAAGGCTATGGTTTTTCCTGTGGTCATGTATGGATGTGAGAGTTGGACTGTGAAGAAGGCTGAGAGCCGAAGAATTGATGCTTTTGAACTGTGGTGTTGGAGAAGACTCTTGGGAGTCCCTTGGACTGCAAGGAGATCCAACCAGTCCATTCTGAAGGAGATCAGCCCTGGGATTTCTTTGGAAGGAATGATGCTAAAGCTGAAACTCCAGTACTTTGGCCACCTCATGCGAAGAGTTGACTCATTGGAAAAGACTCTGATGCTGGGAGGGATTGGGGGCAGGAGGAGAAGGGGACGACAGAGGATGAGATGGCTGGATGGCATCACTGACTCGATGGATGTGATTCTGAGTGAACTCCGGGAGTTGGTGATGGATAGGGAGGCCTGGCGTGCTGCGATTCATGGGGTCGCAAAGAGTCGGACACGACTGAGCGACTGAACTGAACTGAACTGATACATTAAACTTTTTAAAGCATAGTTTCCTTTATTTCTTTGAACATATTTATAATAACTCTAGGGGCTTCCCAGGTGACGCTAGTGGTAAAGAATCTGCCTGCCAGTGTGGTAGATGGGGGTTCAGTTCCTGGGTCAGGAAGATCCCCTGGAGTTGGAAAAGATACCCCACTCCAGTATTCTTGCCTGGAAAATTCCATGGACAGAGAAGCCTGGCGGGCTACAGTCCATGGGGCTGCAAAGAGTCGGACACAACTGAGTGATTGAGCACATGATAACTTTTAAAATCTGTCTGCTGAATCTAATATCCGATTCCACTTGAATACAGCTTCTGCTAGCTCTCTCCTTGCTCCCAAGAATGGGTTACAGTTTCCTTGTTCTTTGGCTCAGAATTTTTTTTTCCCTCGAAACTGAACTTTTACATAGTACAGTATATTATAGCAACTTTATTGTAATTAATTTTTTTCTTCAGATGATAGTGGTGATGGTTTCATTCATTCATTTATTTCTGGCTGTGCTGGGTCTTCGTTGCTTTACTCGTTGCAGCAGATAGGGGCTGCTCTTTGTTGTGGCGCATGGGCTTCTCATTGCAGTGGTTTCTCTTGTGGAGCACAGGCTCTAGGGTGTGCAGGCTTCAACAGTTGCAGCTCCCAGGCTTCCAGGCACAGGCTCAGTAGTTGTGGCACACAAACTTAGTTGCTCTGAGGCATGTGAGATCTTCCTGGACCAGCTGTTGAACTGGTACCTCCTATACTGACAGGTGGGAGGTATAGGAGCTGAGCTACCAGGGAAGCCCTCATTTTTTTAAAAAAAGTACCTTTCATAGACTCTGTCTGCAGAATCTTTGTTCCAGTGTTTGGCTATTGATGCATCTCCTCAGCTTTTAAATCATTCTTACTTGTTTTTACCTCGACTGTCTAGAGTTCACCCTGGTGTCTGCACTGCTTAGTGCTAGCTACTGTTTGTTTGGAAGTTGTGTTTAAATACCGTGAGCCTATATAGCTTTCACTGTGTGCTGGTGGGTTGTGAGTGTTTTGGGGAGAACATTAGAAGTTTTCAGGTTTGCCTCCTTTACTTTCTCTTGGGTCTTCTCTGGTCTCCCAGTGCTTGTGTGCATCCCTTGTTTCCAGGCAGCCAGGGATGTGTAAGAGCTTATTGTCCCTCAGGTCTCCACGTGCCTTTGTGCTTGCTCTCATCCTCCCAGTTCCCTGGCATTTGGGTGGAGCTTCAGCCTTCTGGACCTCCCCTGCACACATGTGCTGCCTCCTGTTCAGCTGGCGCATCTTCTCACAACTTGTCAGTTTATCCTGTCCCTATATGGCTCTCTCCTTCCCAGGACCTCCCTGTTAGATTTCTAGGTAGTCCTCAGGTTTGTGGCTTGCCTCAAATGGTGTGGTCATTTCAGGCTACAAAAGTGGCAGGATTTTCTGTTTCCTGCTGGGTGTGCGTATTCTGCTCTCTGCCCCAAGCCAAAGTCAGCCCCCTTCAACAGCGAAGCTGCTGGTTTTTCATAGCCAGCCTCACCTTGCATTTACCATAATGTTGAAGGACAGAGGATTGAGGCAGTTCCTGGTAAGGCGCCAGGCTTGCACTGTTCTTCTCAAAAAGGTTATTTTATTTTTCAGGAATTAACTCTTCTCATTGTATTTTTTTGGCCTTTGCTTGATTTTCAGAGCACAAAATCGTTGTTTTGGGGACAGTTTTATTCAGTTTTATAATTGTTCTTTGAGGGCAAGATTTTATACTCCTTTGCTAGGGAAGACCAGCTTCACAACTTGGATTCTGGACTTTTAATAGGAATGTCACAGTTCAAAGCCAAATTCTCTCTTCTTTGATTTATGCCTTGTGGGGATACAGAACAGAAGTAACAATTATTTTTTAAAAAGTGAAATGGCAAAGAGGTAGATGGATGAATCTTAATTCAAAGGTTGGATTTCTCAGTAGTATGAGACTTTTACCCCTGTATAGATAGCTCAAACTGAGGTTAACTGAGTGGTTTGGTGGCTCTTACAGATTAGACTTGTGATGTTTCTGCAGAGTAAACCAACACGGACAAAGTACTTTTCTTACAGTATTCCTCACTTTGTAACAGTTTTATGAATTAGGCATTGTAATTATGATCATTTTGCAAATAAGATAAATTTTTAGGTTAGTAACTTACCTTTGTACTCAACATTTGTTTATATGTGATAGAGATAGTACTTGAACCCATTTCTTCTGACTTCTTGTTTTTTTATACTCTGCTTCCCTACTGTGTCATTTTAATGATCTTAGTGTTTTTATTTATGTAGGTAGTGCTTGAAGTTAGAACAACTCATAACAATCTTCTTGAATTTTTTGCAAGAGTACAAATTCTTTTCTTTCATATGATAATCACTCTTACCTTACTGAAAAGCCCCTATTCATTCACGCAGTTGTGAAGCACAGTGGTTAAGAATCATAGAAAGAGATATCCCATGGCAGCTTCCTCTGCCAGCTTCCTGTTTTTTTCTTACTCCATAGATGCAGATTCTGCCCAAGAAGCCCCTGCATTGCAGAGGGACTGGAGATCTGTATGATCTGTTTATTTCGCAATTGACAAGGGTAAGGGGGCCTTTTTGGGGGAGGCGCTTGGGTGCCCTGAATTTAGCTTTATGAAGCTGAGCTAACATTTATTTTGGTAATACTTAAACCTAGTTTTTTTTTTTTTTACAGACCCTTCTATAAATTCTGTTTGTCCTACATCAATTAAGTGCCAGAGTACCATATTAAAAGCCGTTTATCATAAGATTTTTTTTTTTTAAGTCCTGTTCACAACAAGTCAGACAAGCATGAGTCATGTTTCTACAATGTCAAATCTGGGGTCATTTAGAATATAAATAATATTGGATATATGTAAATTAAATTTCACTACAATGAAAATTTTTAAAGGTCTGTTTCTATAGCCTGTCACGGTTATTCTTAATTTGCTTTGTTCCTTTTCCATAAATCTTTCAATCTGTAGAGTGAAAAAGGGACTTGTAAATATGCTATAGACATTGTGGATGGGCGTGGTATCTTTTTCTTGCTGCCAGAAATTAATACCTATATCCTTGAATTCTATGTCCATCCTAGATGCCAGTGAAATTTGAGTTGTATCTTCAGACTGTTCTGTATCTGTTTAATTAGTTTAGGTTTGAGGTGTAGCTGGTGAATCTTTTGGGAGCCAAGATAAGTTTTGTGGGTCTCACTTGGCAGGTTTATAGAGCTAGTGCCAGAAATGGTGGTGTTTACAATCAGAATTAAGTAAGGAAGAATTTAATGCTCTTTTAAACTGCAGAAGCATTGGGCAGAGATGATTGTAGCTTTTTTGGGTAGTTGAGAAGATTGATGATAGTGATTTGATGAGCTTACTTTTATATTTGATGATATTGTTAGTAGTAAAATAGCTGCTTTACCTAAAGAACTAGTGTACATTTCTGTAATTTACATAGATATTTTTAATATTCTGTACCTCTCATTTTTGAATGGTTTTCTTTAAATATTAATTTATAGATTTTAAGGATTAAACAACATTATGTATATTATCCATACCACTGTTAATAAATGTTCCACTTTTTAGTGCCAAGCATTGGAAACCTATTTTTTTATTTCTTAAATGACTTTTTTTTTTTTTTTCTTCTGTTTTCTTTAAGCCATAAGGATGAGTTTACCATTATTCCTGTATTGGTTGGAGCTCTGAGTGAGTCAAAAGAACAGGAATTCGGAAAACTCTTCAGTAAATACCTAGCGGAGCCTAGCAATCTCTTTGTGGTTTCTTCTGATTTCTGCCATTGGGGTAAGTTCTAGATTTTACCATTTCATGGTAGAAATTATGTACTTGTGGTTAAAGGTGTCTTTTCATTCTAAGCTCTGATCTTCAGTTATTTATCACTTTCCTTGGAAAGTTACACTTTTAGCAATAATATATAAAGGTGAATAAAAAACTCTTGGTCATTTAAAAAGGATGAGATTGTAATAGGGGATTATGGATACATTTCCAAAGGCGACTGGTATAATTGGATTCACACTGTGAGGGCATCCTTGCTTAGACACTTAGGTTAGTAGGAGTTAAGATCTTTTAACCCCATTTCTAGGTAGAGCTGTGTGATAAATTCTCTGAAGTGAGTTTTTTGGCAGATAAAACAAATGTTCTTTAGAACGAAGAAGAGCACTGTATGCTATGCCAGTCTTGCTCCACATTTTTTCTTGTAATTAGTCCTTTCTTCTTTCTCTTTTTGCCTTTGGTGCTTAATTTTTGCGCATAGTTGCCTCCAAAGATTATACCTCAAAGTACCCTCCAAAGATTGTAACATGTTAGCTATTAGCACTGTGGTCTTCACTGGTTCATAAGCATAAGAACTTCGAAGAGATTTTTGTTATTGTGAATTAAAAAAAATAAGGAAGCTTCACAATGAATAGATCATAAAGGAAGTGAGATGTTTATGGATGCCTCTTTTAGTTAAATTTTTTTCTTGAATTCTTTGGATACAGTTTGTTCTATTTATTCATTACTGTGATAGAATGTTTCTGAATCCTGTTCCTTTTAGGACACTCTTTGACTCATTGATTTAATGGTTTAAGGATGCCAATATCTGTTCATTCTTCAGTTGTTTCTTTGATTATGGTGAAAACATAAGGCTCAACACCATAAATTTTAAGCTACATAATGGCCAGAAAAACACCCTTAATGAGCTATAGGGAGCTCTGGCCTTTACATGTCTTGTCATTGATTGCCAGAGTTGATTCTACATTTATCAGGCCTGGATAGGCTGGTTTCTTCTTCTCTTACATCATGCTGCACTGTGTGTGGCCTTGAGATTTCAGTTCAAGAGAACCATTCTTCCTAATGGTACAGATAAATATTTTGTTATCACTGATTTCTCTGCTGGGGCTGATTATCCCCACAGGAGACATTTGGAAAAGCCTGGAGACAGTTTTGGCCCTCATAGCTGGAGTGGGAAGGAGGTGGGGATGCTATTGGCATCTAATGAGTAGAGTCCAGCAAAGCTGTTAGGAGCTGTTAGGTAAACATCCTATAACGTACAGGATTATCTTGCCCACATGTCGATAGTGCTGAGGTTGAAAGCCCTAGTTTAGGGTATGCAGGTAGCTCTGTGTGCTACCTCGCCTCTCAGGGTTCTTTAATAATTAATTCTATTTGCTAGTTGGTTTGCTACCTTTGGCAGAAGTTATTTTTTATGGATATAAGTGTATTACTTAGATCTGAAAGGGTTCTTTTCTTGGGGATTTTGAAGTTTAGTCATAAAACTAAGGAGTATCATTATTGGGGGGGAGAAGCTATTTTTCTTAGTATTATGAATGAAGCATGAATAAAGAATAAAGTATTATGAATAAAGAAATTTAAAGTTCCTAAAGCATGTGTCCCTTCCTCTTCACTTTTAAGGCTCTTTGAATTGTTTAAAATCACTTTGTGATCTAAATAATTCACTTCCCTGATATGATAGTATTCTTCAGGGCCTGGACTATCCCTCAATGTTGGTATAGTACAACCACAACATAAATCCACTTAAAAGACGAGATGTTTTAATGTTGCTTTTGTGTGAACTCATCCTTTTTACCTCATTGGTGATTATAAAGCAAATCCTAGTCCGCTACTGTATTTAAGTAGAATGTTGAGAGAGAAAAACAGATTTTGTTTTGTATCTATTTAAATCTTCAGAAAATTATTTAGGCCATTTAATCTACTGATTTCTTGAAAATTTTGGAATTTAAATTGGAGGATTGAATTTTCTGGTTATAATTACAAAAAAGAAGTCAAACTTTCCAAAGCCTGGTAAATGTTAGCTATTGGAATTGTCAAGAGACTAAAACATATTTATATTTACATTTAGTGGTTAAGTAATAGAACCTTTCCAAGTGTTTATTTTTTCAGTATAACTGTCGCTAATAATGCTCATTAAATGCTTACTTTGTACTTACGGAAAGCACTGTACTAATTCTTGTTAGGAAATTTGTTGGAGGTTTGGGGGTAAGTGGAAAGAGTTACATGGACACTATTCCAAAATTGGTAGACTCCTTTCTACAATGTAATAATGACTGCCATTCTTGTAAAGTAAGTTTTCATTTTCTCCTGTACATGCCTGTTGAAATAATATGAATCATTGGCTAGTTATGGATTGAACTGTGTTTACTTAAAGAAGATAAATTTCATATTTTTGAAATTCATGCTCTAGTGGCATTGGTCCTCTTTCCTATATGGATGAACAGTAATTTCCATCTCAAAAATCTAGCCTTTTCTCATGACTACAATACTTAGTTTCTTCTTGTTTTAATGATACTATGCGGATTGATTTTATCATGCCTAAGTAATGATAATGCTGAATTCAAAATCATTTCACAGGAAAGATGAATTTTCTGAAGTACTCAAGAGATCTTAAAAGTTTCATTGAGTTAGGCTCTTAATACACTTCACATTTCTGAATAGCTGTTTTTTTTTCTTTAAGAGAAGTCACTTGATTATGGTACAGTTGACCAATTGCTCAGATATATACAGTGGGATTTTTTTCTTGTTGCTGTTAAATAATATGTTAGAGTACTGGCAGTAACGACATCTTTATTTCTAGTGGTTGTTTCTCTTTGTATTCAGTCCGGGTTCTGTGAAAAATAAAATGAAAAACTTGATGATAGAGACAGTTGAGAGACCTATATGTGTGTAACTGGAAGAATTTTGCCTTGTCAACCTTATTTGTTAGCCAATGTCCATTGTAAAAATTAATTTTTTAAAGGGGTGGTTTGCTTTAAAGAGATTCATCTTTCTGATCCCACTTAGCTCTTGTTTAGACTTGAAGGAGATATTGGAGAAATAAAAAAATTGATTAAAATCCTCTGAATTTTTCTTTTTGGGTGAGACAAGCAAAGGGACAGTTTGGAACCTAGATTCTGTTGTGCCCTGTCTTTCTGTCCCCTCATTTGAATCTCCCTGCTTTTGGGGAGCCCCAAATGGTGTTTCTCTGATACCATTTGCGTATCAGGAAGAGTAACATAAGAGAAAGGACGCGTGCCGCTGGTAGTTGACTTCATCCCGGTTAAGTGATGTGTCCCCATGCACTGTGCACTTACAAATGCCACACCTTGCTGGATGGCTCCATTACAGAGAATTTTGTCTGTTGTCAGGACTTTTTAGTTTTTTTAGTTAGTAGAGTTTGTATTCTGTTTTCCTGAGTTTTATTTTTGCTCTTTCCCATATATTCTGTTAATATTTGCTTTTTCCTGATCATCCTGAACTTTATACTTTGAAATTTAGATTATTGACAGCTTTCATTAACATAACTTTCAGTTAACTTCTGAGAAGTTTCTAAATGAAACTGGATCTAACAGAAGTTGATTCTTTAAAGTGGATTCACACTTCTGTTTATTAGATAATTTTCCTTTTAAAGGATAGTTTTAATTTCAAATCAGTTTCAGTAAATTTATTTGGTAAAAGTTAATGATAAATTATTTTGTTAAAATATGAATAAGGTTTATACTACAGTCACTTCAGCAGGTTTGGATTTTTATCTGTAAACTTGCATTTGTATATTTACATAATTTTTAATAAATACATGCCACTTATTAAAAACTGGCATTTCTAGTTTAATATGTATTAGTATATGATTATTCATATTCTCCTCCCTTTCTGTTGTTAGTCTCTTGGGTATGATGGTATTACTATTTTCTAAATATTTAAATTGATTTAAGTTAGCTAATTCCTGAAATATATCTTATTCAAGATATCATATTTGTCTTCTCAAATATTGGTACATAGTGATTTCACATATTTAGGGTTTTGATCTTTTGCGAGTTTGAGAGAAAGCCAATAATTTTACATTGTAACTAAGACTTCAGAATGAAAGGACTATAGTATATTGCTTATAAAAATGAATACCTTATTTGATGCTACTTAGATAATATTTTCTTTATGAAACATTTTTTCTTTGGTAGTGATTTCAATTAAATGTCCCTAGTTTAGGTCCTTAGTGTAGAATGGTCTAATAGTCTTATCTCAAGGTGTTGTGAGGTTGAACTCAAATATTTAAACATATAAAGGGATTAAGTAAATGTATAATAGTACAGTTTTTCCTGGACATACATCAGGAAGTCTGTTTTGCTCACTGATCTTTTGGGGGCTTTATAGAACAACTTTCCAAGCTCAATATTTATTTCTGCAATCTAGCATATAGCTTAATGTTGAGATAGTTAATTTTTTTTTTACTTCCTGTTTTGAGGTATTTCAAAAGCAGTGTTGGTTCTTGTGCCATTCATTGTTGTGTTTGTCCTCATTAGTTGACTGTTGTGTGTTAAACAGACATCCCTGGAGCTTACTCTCCACACTCTGTGAATCCACTCATTAATCACCAGTCACCTTTGGAGATGGGAAAATTACTTACCTGTATTTCTTTTTCTCAGAAAGCGTGCTCTGGAATGGATTCACAAATGAGCTACCCTCCTTCCCTCAAAGAGTAAGGTTTCTGCTTTACAGGATTTTTTTCTTGGGTTATTTTTCCTCTCATCTTTTGAATTTGAAAAGAACTGAGGGAAGGCACCTGAAGAAACTACTGACATACTCACTAGGGGAGTTCCAAAGCTTGTGCTGCCCCTAGGGGCAGTGTCAATGGCTCTTAAAGCTAGAAAGCTCATACTTGGAGTTGAAACAGGGGCTCAAAGAATCCATTTTCCCAGTGTACCTTCTGAAAGGATAAGTTTCAGGTAAGTAATTTTCTCTTACTATGTGATATGCTTAATTCATACTTATATAAAAGTTCACACGTCCAGTTCTCCAGGCACATAGGCAACCGTATTTGTTCACTTTAGCTGCATAAGCTTTACTGAACGTTAGAAATACTGTGAAACAAAACTCATGAGGTACATGAAATCATAATATATTTTAAATGAGCAATATTTGAAGGTGCATCAATGAGCAGTGTATTGTATTAGTGTCGTTTCTTTTATTTCTTAGTAAATAAAATCTTGATAAACTTTATTTTTAATAATTGGAAGCAAAAAAATCTTTTGAATTCAAATTGCAAATGGTGTTTAAGTAAAGGTGTTATGTGTGTGTACTCATGTGCTTTCACATGTATATGCATACATACGTATGTACGTATTAATGCATTTAGGCTAGGACAATGGCAACTATTTACGTTAAATTTGATGCTTTCTCTAAGCGTGTTGACCAGAATGAATTACTGAAGTAATTTTGAAATGTTTGTAAAATTAAATTATCATGAGACAGTTTGAGCTGTTACAAGTAAGATACTTTTTTCAATGTAGTAGCTATAGAAGTGTGAATTTAGCTTCTTAACAGAAATTCTTTAGTGCTTATCAAATATTTCTATTCAGTTCTTCAGCTACTAATTTCGAGATGGCTACTAAAACATAGCAAAAAGTAGATAACAAAATATTAAAACATTTGCTTATTTATTTTCTTTGTATTTTGTCATTCTTACTAAATCACATGTTGATTTAGTATTTTAACTTATTTTAAACATTCTGTGCACTTCTGTCTACAGAAGCAGTTTTTAAGTGAATGTTACATTGAAAATGGTCCATATGAATAAGATAGCATTTTAAAATATAGTTACACTTTTGATGTATGATTAAGGCAGGTTTAACCAACTTCAGCAATTTGAAACAGCAGCTCTAAAATTGAAAATAAGTAGAAAAGACTTTTGAATAGCAAATGTCACAAAGTACACACATTTTTCTCTGCACTTGAGAGTGGCCATCTTGAGATAAGACAATTATGTCCCAGTAACAGGGATTATTGGCAACTAAAACTAACAGTTATTGTCAGAAGTAAGAAAAAGAGAATGTATTAGTATAAACTTGAAGCAGCTCAGGTTCAAAGAGTGGAGCAGGATACGTCATTCCACTTCTGCTGCATCTGGACACAGTCTTGCGACTGCCCAGTACACGTCCAGTTCTCCAGGCACATAGGCTAATTACAGTGACAGTGAGTTAGAATTTTCTTGTCCAGGATTGTTTATTTGATTGTTTATTCATTTCACAGACGATGTGAGGCAGCTTTATCTAAAGAACTTTGCAATAAAAGTCGAAATTTAGTACCAGTGAATTGAATCACTAAGTTATTACGATAGACTTTAGATTTGTCTTTGAACCTTCTGAGACCAGCCTGGCAAATAGGAAAAATAGGGTAAATTATGTAATGCATGTTAGATAGGAGTAAGTACATATAGTCTTTAAAGAAAAACAAAGCTGTACCTAACTCTAAGTTTTGAAGGAAATGTCTGATGAATTGTTTAATATAGAGATATTGAGTGATAGAGTTGTCACTGTTTAAGAATTTTTTTAGTTCAAGGACTGTAACAGATCTGATAGTTATAGCAACATACAGTAATTTCCAGTGTTTACCAGAAAAGGTTGTTAATATTCAAAATGCAGGTAATTGTCTCAGAAACCTATTGTTTGATTCTAGGATATCATGAATTGTAAGATGCAATATTGATTTAATAGTGGTGCTCGGTGGGGGAGTGGGGGGAAATAAGAATTGCCACATTGAGTAGTTATACGTGTCAATGTATGTGAAAAGTTAATATGTGAAAGCTAAGGAAATACGGTATATTGTAGAAAGGTGACTATCAGAGATGATCAGCATCAACAAGTTAATGAAATGTTAAAAATTGTGAAGTATGGTTTCTCTCAAAAAGGACATCCAAAGGGTTTTATAATTTTACATAGCTCGTGATCTGTAAGATGATATTTTTTAGTGAGATAAATAGAAAACTTAAAAATCATAATTATCCAGTCAAAGAAACCCATCTTCTCAGATGCGAGGATAATAATTGGCTATGTGAACTTTGCTGTAAAATTTCAGCACAAAGACGCATCGTATGTGTGTACACGATTAGTGTACTCTAATGCCTTCAGAATTGTACTTTGATGCATCTTTGAAAATAAGGAATATAAAAATATTGAGTTCTTGAAAATAAAGGCATTGCTGAAAAACAAGTTTTGATATATCTGAAATACAACACAATCAGTTGAATAATAATCTGTAATTAATTATGAATATGTTTAACTTTTGGCTTTTATATGAACATAGTAGGAAGCAAAATTCACTTCCTGAGCCTTTTGTTTCTCCCTTTTTAAACTTCTTCCATTTGCCCTCTCTGTTCTTTGGAGAATAACTAAACATTGACTGTTCTGTGCTTGTACCCTTACGGAGACTTCATTGTCAGAGTAGAACTTACTTGTTAAATTTATACTTTTGTGTATCCTACTTAAAGGCACTTGTATTAATCGTTTTCTAACATTTGCAACAGTGACATAAATTTTAAAAATTTAGATCATAAAAATTATACAAGCCACATATATCTCTGACTTACATTTTTTTTTTTTCTGTAGTAGAGATTAAATCTTTGCATTTGTACAACAAAAGCCAAGCTTTCGTTGGTTTGTTATATTGAGATAGTTTCCTTAAGCCAAATCTTCTTGAATCATGTTCTTTGGGTTTACTTTCCATTATAGACCGATATAATATGTTTTAACAATGCTTCTAACTTTTAAACTGTTTCTCCTTAGTCTTTTGTATTGCTTGTGACTTTAAGGTTTTACAGTTTGAAATAGTTTTTAACCTTGTAAAACACTGATGATATATCATTTCTTTATTACCTTCCCAAATATGCCTTTTATTTTTACATACAAGGGCTCTTGGGAATCATTCTCTCAGAGGCTTAAGCTGTGCTTTGCCTTCCGTGAGAACTGAAATTATTTGGTAAGCGCTTGCTTTCTTTTTAGCTTCTAATTTTTCCCTATTTTATTTTGTACATGATATTTGTTTCAAGGTCAAAGGTTCCGTTACAGTTACTATGATGAATCCCAGGGGGAGATTTATAGATCCATTGAACATCTAGATAAAATGGTAAGTCCTTCAGGTGTGGGATTTTACTGCTCTAAGATTTTTTTCTTTAATTTCAGATTAGTGACTCAAGACTTATTATGTTAAGGTATACAATGGGCTGATAATTCTTTCCCTATCTTTAAATGTGCAAAATATATATTGTAATCATGTGATATTGATTATAAAATAATCCCTGTTCTATTAGTAGAGATTTCCTTCATCTTAATTTTATTTGATTAATTAATTATGCTTTGAATAATTAGATACAAATTTTAGATACTATTTGGGGAATGTCTTGGTTTTAGGGACAATAGGATACTAATGCCACTACTTACTGTTAAGCAGAGACAATCATAGGAAATTCTAAGTTTATTTTATTACTTAATTCTATTTTTTGGCCATTTGGGTTTTCCTAAATGGAATTTGGATTTGTTTTAAATTAGAATTTTAAAACATTATTGTATTCTTTACTAGCCCAGGAATTCAGTAGATATTGATCCTGCAGTCAAAACTGCAGATATTGTCAAAATCTACAGTCAAAATATCCTGCGGATATTGAGTCAAAACCTCAAGTTTTCCTTGAAGTAGGGTGGTTAGAGTACTTGCTTTAATATTTAGTATTTAATATTTTAGATAATATTTAATGTTTTAGAGACATGCAGATCATTTTGGTATCGACTCATAATGGAATATTAAATCTAGCAAATATATCACTAATTTTCTCTGATCTTCAACAGATTGTTTCAGTTTTATAGTCCTCAATTTGTCATCTCTAAGATGAGAGACTTGGAGAGACTTAGTCTCTAAATTATCTTTAAACTCTTATCAACCTTTAACTCTGTAACCTGTAATCTGTTAAAATCAACTTGGCCAATTTGTGATAAGCTTTATGGGTATGTTTTAATATAAGAATATTTAGTCAAAGTAGAAATACATTTTAGTAAAGATTTTGGATCTGAAGCTATAAGTAGATTATATTGAGTAGTATTATTTTATTAAAAGCCAAATGGAATAAATGCAGTTACTCAGGAGATTTTATCATATTTAAATTTATCATGTTACTTTAAATCCGATTATGGCCTAATACTTTTGCCTTTGAAATTTTGTTTGAATTTTGATTCACTGACTTTTTTTTTTTGCCTTATTATATTGTCATGTTCGTCAATTAATTCTTTTCTGGCTACTATTCTAATCTTGCTATTCTGAGGTTTAGTTCTCAGTTGCCTCAGAAAACTTTTCTGGTTCTATGTCATTATTTTCTTCATAAAGCAAATGGTTATTGAGTGTTTACTGTATTCTAATACTGTATGAAGTATTGAAGATACTGAGAAGAGAAAGCATGATCTCTGATTTAATCGACCTTACAGTCTCATCATCCAGTAGACTTAGAAAAGAAGCCATTACAATATAGAGATGTAAGATGTTTAGGAGGCATTTTGGACACACCGGTCTCCATACCGTTCCCCAGTGATGCCATATATGTGCCCTAGCTTAGAGCTTGTGCCCTTTGCACTGGACTGTCTCACTTACTTTATGACTGCTCGGTTTCCACCCTTCCAGTGAGGCCTACTGGCACATCTTACACTCTGCCCTTTCAGCATCCACCGTCCACCTTACTTTTCCTCTAAGAAACTAAATATTTCACTTATTTTTTATGTAAGGATATATGTTTTCTTTACAAATGTATCCAAAGTGCTTAGACTAGCTGTTGAAACGTAGGTAGGGGCCCAGCAAATATTTTTCAAATGATTGAGTTGGTGAATATAATCTTTCTGTGTACATAATTAGATTAAACAAATACCCTAATTGTAATCTGAGAAAGAAATAAAAGGAAAAGTAATTTATAGTCAATTAATATATATTTGATAATGTTACATGCCCAGGTACCAGCTGTATTCGAGGAGACAGTGGAGTAGTTAGATACTTACAGAGTATCATTAATTCAACAGCTACACACAAACATCTATTTAAAGATGTTTATATTTGTGACTTACATTACCAAGTTACATGGGTGAGTGAATAATTCACCAATTCTAAAATGGTGAATAATTCATAGGAAAACTGTAAATTAAACAAAGTATAGTTTTCCCTCACTTTATATGATAGTTTGTTTCTGGGAAATCTATATTAAAATCATACAAAACATCTTTGTGTTTGTATGTAAAATGGTGTTAAGACTGTAGATAATTATAAGCAGGTTTTTCTCATATATGGACATGAAAGTGAAGTTGCTCAGTCGTCTTTGTGACCCCATGGACTGTAGCCTACCAGGCTCCTCCCTCCATGGGATTCTCCAGGCTGTGAAAGTGTTAAGGGATAAGAACAGTTCCTTGTGTGTGGGACTGTCCTGTATTGCAGGACAGTCAGCATCCCTGGTTGCCACCCACTAAATCCCCCAGTAGTATCTTCTAGTTATTGGCACAACCCAGAAATATGCCCTGGGTTGGGAAGATATCCTAAAATAAGAAATGGCAACCCACCCCAGTATTCTTGCCTGGAGAATTCCATGGACAGAGGAGCCTGGCGGGCTATAGGATTGTGAAGAGTTGGACATGATGGAGCATTTGAGCATCTAGAAATATGCCCACAATTTTCCACTAAGCCCCTGTGGTGAACAGTTATTTTAAGACCTTTCTATGATGTGCTCAATCATGTCTGACTCTTTGCAACCCTATGGACTGTAGCCTTCTAGGTTTCTCTGTCCATGATATTTTTCCAGGCAAGAATACTGGAGTGGGTTGCCATTTCCTCCTCAAGGGGATCTTCCCTTCCAGGGAAGATCTTCCCAACCCAGGGATCGAACCTGCATTGGCGGACGGATTCCTTACTACTGAGCGATCCGGGAATCCACCATTCTAAGACCTTTTGTTGTTCAGTTACTCAGTGTAAAACCTTACCCTGTTCTATTTTTATTCTTAGCACTTATTACTGTGTGACTTAATATTTGTTGATTTGTTGGTGAAAACCTCCTCTATTAGATTGTAAGCTTCATGAGATCAAGATCTTTATTTTGTATTGGGCTTTTTGTGGTACTCGGTATGTATATCTGTCAAATCAATGGCTGAGGGGATGAGAGAGAGTGAGCAATTAGGCTAGAGAATCTAGAACAGTCTGTTTAAAGGATATCAAATAGGAAAGTGATAGAAGAAGATTGTATGTGAATAGATCATATAGCTGTACTGCAGCAAATGGGTTGGACAGAGGCCGGAGGAGAAATGAATAGACTAGTTTGATAATCCAAGTGAGACATGGTAATTTGGTTGGGTTGATGATGGGGAAGAGAGGGACAGAGTGGATGTGTCCAGTATATTTTAGAGACAGACTGATGATAAAACTTGGAGGAGAAGGAAGTGTCAAGGGTAATTCCTTCCAGAAAATACAGCAAATTAGTGAATACAACACAAAAGAGGCAGACTCACAGATATAGGGAACAAACCAGTGGTTACCAGTGGGAGGAGGTGAGGGGCAACATAGGTCGGGGAGTGGGAGGTATAAACTGTAGGGTGTAAGATAGGCTTATAAGGATGTATTGTACAACGTGGGGGATAGAGTTAGTATTTTGTAATAATTGTATATGGAATGTAATTTATAAAAAAATCTTTTAAAAATTAAAAAAAAAGATGTTTCTTAATTATCTGGCTTATGCTGCTGGTTATGTCTTCGTTCTCTGCGCTTAGGTCATAATCACAAGATGATAAGACTAGTTTTTTTACAAGGGAGGGTGATCATAAATTCAAATATTAGGGATATGTTTTATTTGCTCTTACAAATAGCAAGGCATCCAAGTGGAGATATCAGGCAAGTAGGCATTTGGATTTTCTTTTCACCAATTATTTTTGAGTACATTTAAATTTAAAGTTCTAGGCACTGCTGAAAATAAGGCAACAAATAAGCTCACTTGATCTCACAGAAATTTTATTCTATCTGGAGGAGACACACACACACATATATATATATATATTTTTAAAGAGGGCAATGGCACCCCACTCCAGTACTCTTGCCTGGAAAATCCCATGGACAGAGGAGCCTGGTGGGCTGCAGTCCACGGGGTCGCAAAGAGTTGGACACCTGAGCGACTTCACTTTCACTTTTCACTTTCCTGCATTGGAGAAGGAAATGGCAACCCACTCCAGTGTTCTTGCCTGGAGAATCCCAGGGACAGGGGAGCCTGGTGGGCTGCCGTCTGTGGGGTCGCACAGAGTCGGACACAACTGAAGCGACTTAGCAGCAGCAGCAGCAAGGATATAGTATATGTTAGTTTCCAAAAGTGATGTGTGCTATGCAGAAAATATTAACAGGGTTTTGAAAAAGCGTATAATTCTAGGCTGCTTTAGATTGAATGCTTGGAAAAAGACTTCCTGAGGAAGAACATTAAATTGAGGTATAAATGATAAGAAGGAACAAACTCAGTAGATAAGAGGGAAGAAAACATTCTAGACAAAACTGTCTTATGATGGGAAGAGGCTAGTGTGTTAGAAGAAAGGGAAAAAGATCAGGGTTATAGGAGTATAGGAGATAGGGATAAGAATGATACAGCTCAGGTAAGAGAGGTGGGCCGGGAATCAGATAATGTAGGGGTTTAACTTCCAGGATAGAAAATTTATGTGAATACAATGGGAAGTGAAATGATGGAATAATAAAATAATTATTTTAAAGGTTGCTTTGTTGGTTGTATAGAGAATGGATTCTACAAAAGGATCAGGAGTAGTAACAGTGGGCATTGGCAGGAGTTGTGGGGAGAGATGCTAGTAATTTGAACCAGGGTGGTATTAGTGAAGATGGAAAGAAGTTCATAGATTTGAGTTCTTGTATTCCACAGGGCTTTGCTAATGGATTAACTGTATTGGTTTGGAGCTCAGAGAAGAGATCTGGAGTAAGTTTGGGAGTTCTCAACATGTAGTTGTTAATCAAAGCCAAGGCAGAGATGGGATTGTCTACTGTAGTAATTCCCAACCCCATCTTTACAACTGAAATCACTTGTGGAACTTTCTCAAAATAGACTTGCCCATACCTGCCCCTGGGGATCCCCTTTTAATAATATGGAGAGAGTCCAAACAACTGTATTCCAAAACCAGCTTTGAAGGTGAGTTGGAGCTAGCCTATTATGGACCCTGATCTGTTGAAAAAGAACAGAATTTCCTATTCATTTTCTTACCCTTTGTTTTCTGCTCAGCTACGTAATTTGTGGACTTTAATCAGAGAACATTTAATTTTGCAAATGTAAGAATTCATCAATCAGTGAGTTGATGCTTTTAGCACAAGGGAAATGTTTCCCCAAAACATTGGTTTACCTGGTGCTCTGAAGTTACTGAACATAATAGCATCATTTGGAATTTTTTAGAATAGAGGACATATTTAAGTAATATTATTGTTCTATGTGTATATTGTATATTACAAACATCTATACTTAACATTTCTTTTAGCCTGCCTTCTAACTTTGTTGATTTTTAGGTTATATTAAAAGGACTAGCTTTGTTTGTCTTTCTTGATGTGTATGATCAGTTGGATAACTAGACCCTGGTTTCTTACTTTGAGGAAGAGCAAGAAGAGTCACATTTACCCATAGGTTGATTCTTGTAACTTCTGAAATTTTTTGCCTCTTCTGCTCACTTCTTAGGCTTTGAAACTTTTACAAATTTTGGTTCAGCAGAACCAATAAGCTTTAGGTTGAATTCCAAATCTACCATACTTTACATATGCAAAATTATTGGAAGTTAGCTTTAAAATTTTTATTTAAATAGCCTGGAATATAATTTTGGAATAAATATTGAATATTTGCTTCATTTTAATATGCTTGAATTTAATAGTTGATATAACATTTGACTTGAACTTGATTTTTGTGGTCCATTTATTGAAACACTTATGTAATATATGTCTATATAATTTTCTTTTCTTTTTTTTTTTTATTGTATTAGTTTTGCCAAATATCGAAATGAATCTGCCACAAGTATACCTGTGTTCCCCATCCTGAACCCTCCTCCCTCCTCCCTCCGCATACCCTCCCTCTGGGTTGTCCCAGTGCACCAGCCCCAAGCATCCAGTATCGTGCATCAAACCTGGACTGGCGACTCGTTTCATACATGTTATTATATATGTTTCAATGCCATTCTCCCAAATCTCCCCACCCTCTCCCTCTCCCACAGAGTCCATAAGTAATATATGTCTATATAATTTTCAAAGGGCTCTTAAGTGTTTTGTTTTTTTTTTTATTAGCATGCTGTTAATTCAAGTTATAAATCCATTCTGGGAGTTAGAATAAATGGATTAAAATAACAAGAATGGTTAGCTGTATACATATACTCATGTATATATGATTTTATATATGTAAGTATATCTATACACTCAATATTATGCCAGCTCTTATGCAGTGTGTTTTCTTAATTGATTATGTGACCAAATGGTGAATATCCTACTGTATATTCCTTTTTATGAATATCATTTTATGTTGTAAAGTTTCTTTCATTTAAGAATTAATATCATAATTTCTATATATCAATCTTTTCAGAGGAGAATATAGTAGGATACTTCTATACAAGTATTGCAAAAATGTTAGCAATTCTGAATTGTAATTATACCTTTGGAAAGTTTGATAGAGTGAAAAGATTATTTTAAGTATAAAATTATAAAATTTTAGATTTTATTTTGAAACTTATGTTAAGTTTTGGTGCCTTTTTTGTTATCAGAAGAGTCTTTTTAAACATAGTTAATAAAATGTTAGAAAATAAAGTTTTTAGGCTCCAAAATCAAAAGAAAAATTGCTGATTTTTTGACGGGAGGAATTTTATGTCTAGCATTTGGATATCTTGAAAATTAATTATGTGAAGAAAACACATAAGGAAAGAAAAATATATAGGAAAACAAGCTGAATCTTTGAAATGTTGTAGTTTGGAGGAAAAAAGTAACTAGTTGTAAGAGATGTAGATTCTGAAAGCCTTACAATATTACTGACTACTGGCCATGTTTTTTGGTAATTAGTATGTTGCAATTTCAGTTTGTATAGTGACCAAAGTAGAGCACATTTTAAGATATTGATTTCTGTGAACCTTTTAGATAACATACTTGAAACAGCAGCCACATTTATACATATTTTATATATAGTTGATTGTAGGTTATTTTTCTGTACTGCTTTTGATGTAAACCAGTGTTTGCTTATGGCTAGTGGCATTTATGATTTGGCAGAGAGAATCTGAAAATGTCATTGTAGTCATCTTTTTAACTTCTTTTCCTTCCAGATTTATAATAGTCACTTTATTTACTTTGAACTTTAGCTGCTTCTCTTCCTGTTAATCTTTTGAAAGTGAAATCGTTCATATTTGTCTCCTCACACTTCTTTCTCTTGAACTTAGCCCGGTCGTTTCTTTAGTAGTTGCTACTAGTTTCATAGTATCTTCCTTAAGGTAGCTGTTTATTAGTACATTTGTTCTTAGCACTGCTATGTTTAGAGTGGTTTTTTCCCCATAAAATTTCTTTCATTATAAGATTTTATCTTGGTACCTCTTAAAGAAACTAGAATATTTCCTTTTCCTACCTCATCTTCCTAAATGTGTACCCATCTCTCCAACATAAATGTGTATCCTTATTTTAAAAAAGAAGGCCACAGTCTTAATGATATGATAATATAATTTTAGTTGTGTGTTAATAATTGAAAGATATGGTTCAGTTCTTATTTCTCAAAGACTTCTAAAAATGTTTTGCTACTCTTTTTGGTGTTTGTTTCTTTAGAGGGAGATTATTTCTAGGTAATAGTATTTAAAATTAAGTGAAATTTACGTAATATATTATATATAGGTAGACTTTTAAAACGGAGAAGGTGATAGCACCCCACTCCAGTACTCTTGCCTGGAAAGTCCCATGGACGGAGGAGCCTGGTAGGCTGCAGTCCATGGGGTCGCTAGCGTCGGACACGACTGAGCGACTTCACTTTCACTTTTCACTTTCATGCATTGGAGAAGGAGATGGCAACCCACTCCAGTGTTCTTGCCTGGAGAATCCCAGGGACCGGGAAGCCTGATGGGCTGCTGTCTACGGGGTCGCACAGAGTCGGACACGACTGAAGCGACTTAGCAGCAGCAGCAGCAGCAGACTTTTAAAAAGGGAAAATCTTTGTTATCTTATTAGAGTTCTGAATTTGCAGCTCTGCTAGGTGAACCGCCTGTTCAGTTTAGGATGACCAGGTAGGATTTGACATTACAAACTTTCACTTATTACTTGGAGAGTCAGCACAATGATAGATTCCCTTTGCTCTTCTTCCCTTCAAGGTAGGAAGTTAGCTTTCAGTCTGAGGATTTCTTGTCAAAGCTGCTAAATTCCTCAGAAACCCATATGGTCATTGTGATGGATAGGCAGTTGGATATAATGTCTTGTTGTATTTTAGAGCTGAATGGGTAGTGACCCACTTCATTGCTTCCTATTAGATTAAATTCATTAAGTTCTTAATCACATTAGATTAAGTTCAAATTCTCAATATACCAGGCCCTACCAAGCTTTCTATCACCTGGACATTAGATTTACTGATCATCTCTTCCAGTATTTTAAGAAATAGAAGAGTTCTTTAGGCATATTTGGGAAGCACTTTTATTTTTCATCTTTTTGGAATTTGGGCAGTAGCATCAAACTGGCATTTTTTTATCTTCTTTGAATTTTGGTCATAGTAGTTTCAGAATTGTTAGAATCAAAACATAAATATATATAAAAGCTTATTTGTCACTGTTCCATGTTAATTAATGGGTGTTCCATTTTGCAGTTTTACTAATCGTTTTTATTGTTTTTGCATACTTTATGAATTTTCTAGTTGGTGAGGTTCACTCATGAGAAATGCCTCAATTTTTCTCTCTATCCCTTATTTGTAAAAAGGCATACCTCTTAACTGTTGTATTTGTCAGAGAATTGAGTATAATAAAATTGATTCTTGCCCTGGTAGGTACATAACGCACTTCAGGGAATTAAAATTTTAAATTTAATCTCTTAACTTCCATTACCTCAATTTTTTGCTTTCTGTATTGTAATTTAACTATTGTATCTTCATTTTGAACACTTTATTTAGTAGTGTCTTCTTTACATTTATAATTTTATATTTTCTGTGTGAAGTTTCTTGGCCACTTACTTTGAATTCTTTGTCTTCTACAAATGTGATCATTAGTTTTCTCTTTGAATTATTCATGTTAATATATATAAATGTAATACATTTATTCACAGTGTGCTTTTGCGATTTTAATATTAAGGTACATATTGTACCTTTAATGTTACATAATGTATTACAAAGTGGAATTTGATTTAGGGTAAGCTGTCCTAGACTTCATCCAGGAGCTTTGAAAATTCTTTTATAAGATGTATAGCATTTGTAGCTATGTGCGAGTATTAAAGGTTTATTGATATTTCTCTTGCTATTCTGTATGAAGTAGAGTAAGTAAATGAGAAGGAGCCTAGGATTAGAAATTTAGAGACAAGTTTTTAACCTTTTTAATGTATAGTTTCTTCATCTTTAGGGAGTTAGACCTTGATTATTCATATTTATGGAAGAGATTTATAACTCCATCTCTGTATTATTATTTGCTGTAGAAACATATTGAGTGATTTTCTATGTACCAACATCATAATACTAATCATTTATCTTAGGTTTAACTTTTAAATTAGTTCATATGCCACCTAGTTGACAGGAGAAAACCAACTTAGCATTAAACACTGGTTTTGGATAAATTTGAGAGTGGCTAATTGATGTGCAAGAAGTTGGAAGTTGACCACACACATAGGCTTATCTTTCAGATATATTTGTAGAAAAATATGATAATGTTTATGAAAAACTTGGATATTCTGAAGAAAGATTCTTTATAAAATTAAATTTTGATTTAAATGTTGCCACTGCAGTATTTGTACTATGTCACTTGCTAACTGCTGTCATTTTCCAGATGAGTGTTCATTTGATTACTGTAGACGCTTTTACATTGTGCTTGTTAAAATATGTTGAAATACAATTAAAAAACACACAAATTATGTTTTTTAAAAAAAGACACAATTATGTCACTTGATTCATTAGTTAAACCACAATTTACATTTCTCTCAGAGGATATTAATCCACTTCATTGAACATAAGTATAAAGTATTTTATCTGGGTAAGAAAATAAGGTGACGTAGTTAGTGAATGGATGAGTTTAGAATCATTGGTTTATTTGCTTGATTCAGATGAGTTAAAGTTGCTCTATATCGATGTATTATGAACACATTTGAAGGCATTTGCAGAATACAGAATTAATTGTGTAATTGTGTAATCTCTGATTGGACATTTGTCCAAATCAGAGATCGTTTCTATAGTAGTCTAAAAAATTTTGACTCTCAGTTAAAATTTTGAAAACAAAACATTCTAGTTTAAAAGAGAGAGAACTTTTATTTTTTCAGCTTGTTTGTAAAGACTTATTTTGCTTAAGCTTATATCAGTCTGTTATGAGCTTTAAATTGATTAAAAATATATTAACTATTTTCTTAGTTTGTGGTGTCATTTATCACATACCTAAATAATTACTGATAATTAAAATGCCTTACACACTGTTGATATTTAAGTATATGTAATGGAAGTAGTAAAATTATAATCAGCTCTTGATTATGTCAGTGGTATGAGTAATATAATGGACATGAGAAAAATAACCATATATCAAATCTAATTTTAGATTTTGTATGAAAATGTTCATAATAGGTTTACTTGTATAAATCGTGTGTGTACACACACACATATGAAAAATGTAAAATCCTGAAATGTTTGAGGATTTGTGAGCTGAGTGACAACTGGGGAACGTGGTGTAGAAACATCCTAGGAGGTTAGAGAAAACTAAACTGGGGATTAAATGTTTTTGTTAATAAAATGTGTGTATTGTTGAGAGTTGACTATAATGAGATTACCTTGGATGAATGAGTGAAGTATCAACTTCACTAAGTAATGTGTTTTCTTTATTGGAAAATTATGATCATTAGCTTTAAGTAGCTGTTTTAAAATGTAATTAAATTTAATTAGGAAATAATAAGTTGTCCTATTTTCTTTTTCTTTCATTCTTTTTTTTTTTTTTTTAGGGTATGAGTATTATAGAACAATTAGATCCTGTATCTTTTAGCAATTACTTGAAGAAATACCATAATACTATATGTGGAAGACATCCCATTGGGGTGTTATTAAATGTGAGTATCCTTAGGAAGCCTTGTTTTGTTTTTTTTTTTTAAAGAAAACATTTAATCTTATTATGTTTTGGAATATCTTAATTGATACCATCTGTGACAGCTTATTAGCTTTAGTTTTAGGTATGTGTAGTAAATTTTCTTTCTAGTACCTTTAAGATAATTTAAATTTTATTGTTTTGGTAATTTAAGGTTATTTATCACTGTATGACTGGCCAAGACTTTCTTTTAAATACAGAGAGTTTTTTAGAGTTGAAACTCGTTTTTTCCTCTTGACTCTTAGCCAGTTCCAGTATGCTCTTTACAAATATAAACCAAAGTAAGCTTTCAAGAGATATGGTCTTACTAATTTGGGGGTTTTACTTAGTGTTCTTGACTCCATAAAAAATAAGTGGAAGATTCTGTGCCTGAGTTTTAGATATTGATAATTTAATAAAGCAAGGCAAATGGTATGTTTTTCTTCTTATAACAAAGACAATAATATTTCATTTAAAGACTGGTAAAGAGGCAGAAGTTTTTGATTAACTGGACTTTCTAAAGAGATAATAACATTAATTTTTTCCCTAATAAAACTAAAATTGGAAGAAAATGTGAGACTCAAAAAGAAGAAAATGTGTACTCAGGAATGGGAAGAGGAAGGAATAATGGGCTCATTGTTTGGAGAGGCAGAGAAATCATGGAATTGGTAATGTAGTCTAGAATAGTCTAGGGTAGGAACCTAAAGGTCTAGCATTACTGTGCTGTAATTTGAAAGATAGTACATTGTGGATTTTTAGGAAAGGTCTTCTCTTAAGCAGTATTGACTGTAAGAGTCTGTTAAGGGCTTAAATTGATCTCTGAAATTTAAACAAGACTAATCTATACTAATTTACTAAAGTTTGAATTGGATCAAATAAAACTTCACTAAGTAAAATTTTAGTAAAATAAATGATGAACCAATTTACAGTTAGATTAAATTCCTGGTATACCTCTTAGATTTGGTACTTAATTTATATACGTTTAAAATTTAATCAATGTCAGAGAAAGAAAACACTCCCAACATTTTAAGACGACAGTGGCCAAGGTTTGGTTTTGTGAATAGAGAGAAAGATACTATGCTTTAAAATTTTTTTATTTTTTAAGTGGCTTTATTAAATACAGGGAGAGATAGAGTGGAAGATGACTGATATTTATCAAGAAGCTAGATTAGGATTTGTTCTTTGAGAGAATGAAATAAAGAATTCTTTTTCCTATTTAATGTGAGGTGATGGGAAATCCAAGAAACGTGGAGTGGGAGGGATCTAGGCTTCGTTTGTGAAGTGAACAAAGTTAAGCTACCAGTGCGTTCAGAGAGTGCTCACTTTTTTTGTGATGTCTGTCATAACCAGTTTTTTTCTTTTCCTAGGCTATCACAGAGCTGCAGAAGAATGGAATGAATATGAGCTTTTCCTTTTTGAATTATGCCCAGTCCAGCCAGTGTAGAAACTGGCAAGACAGTTCAGTGAGTTATGCAGCTGGAGCACTCACGGTTCACTGAAGCTCTGAATCCTCAGGAATGCCATCTGCACATACTCATGCTCTGTCCAGGGTCCCAGCCTAACCCTTACCAAGATACTGGTCCTGGTTTGGGGGGATTCTGAAACCTCAAACTAACAGAACTTTCTTCTCTTCTTTTCTAGTAGGTGTAGTCCTTCCTTAATTTCAACTCATTAAAAAAAATGCTTTATAGTTTAGAGCAGTGGAAGGAACGCTGGCATCAAAATATTTTGATCAAAAAAAACAGGCAATGTAAAGGCACAGTTGTGGCAGTCAGTTTTTTGAAAGTAACTTGTAAAGCATTTACCATATCCTAATTTGCACTCTTTGCAGACTTGTGCACATATACTCTGCTTTCAGAATAGTTTTGCAAATTGTACACAAACAAACAAAAAGGGTGGAAGCTTTTTAATAAAGAAGTTGCATTTATAAATGATCTGTATTAGAATATAAAATTCTCCAGTTATAGTCAATTACTACCCATATTGTACAACAGATACCTTCTATTTTAGTTGCTAATAAAGGGCTACACAACTCAAAAATAGTCTGATTTAAACTTATTGCTCTGTGGTACATATGAAAATTGTTTTTTATTAGTTCCATTTCAGAATTTTTATGTTAAGAGTGGTAAACTTTAGTTCTTATGTAAAAGTATGTTAGGATGTATTTTTATATTTTACATATTTATGTGATTTTTTTTATCACAGATAATAGAGTCATATTTTAAAGTTAGTTTTTAAAATTACATACAGTTTGCCTTTTTATGTGTGACATCACTTTGTGTCATGACTATATTATAATACAATATAATTTCAAGATTGGTAAAGAACACAGATGTAGTTCTGTAATTCTCAGATAGTGTTTGATAGGCAGTAGTCTGCAAATGAGGAAACAATGAAGAATGTTCTTAGTGTTTCTCAAATCATTGCAGACCATACACTGCTGCTATGCTTTTTTAGTGCTCCAAGCAATTTGACTGTCTTACTTGAATTTTTAGCAAGAAGTCATTAACAATAACAACAGAAAACCACTGGATTTTCTTATAGTTCTGCGATGTTTTTTGTCATGATTTTTGGTGCGGCTCTTCCAACTAAAATAATGGTATGGTGTTGTATTTCTTTAGCCTAGATCAATCCTAGTCACTTTGGCAAAAAAAAAAAAATGTAACTCAATTAGTTAATTATTGGCCATGATGTCTGTACTAGATTATACCTATTTTAATATAACACTGGGTATTTATATCACATTGGAGAACATTTATATCTTCAATGTTATGCCAGAATAGCACAATTTTTAGATGCCTTGCACCAATTTTATTTAAAGATTTGCATTTCTTACTAAATACCAACTTTCTGTCCTCAAGAACTGAGATGAAATACTGTAATCTTTTGGATTCAAAATTACCCACGTATACATGTATGGAAATTATATTCTTACATGTTATTGATTTATTTCCCATCATTCAGATATACTTTTGAGTGTTGTAAATATTTATTCCTTATTTATTATATAGACCATAAAAATTACAAAATTGACTACAGAGTAAATTTTTAATGTTTTCTGGATATAAGACTAATACATGATTATTACAGAAAATTTAGAAAATATTGATAAGTATAAAGAAGAGAAAAAAATTATCTTCAATCTCACTATCCAGAGATAACACTATTAATATTTTTTGTATTTCCTTTCAATCTTTGTCTATGCTATTTATACGTATGGGTGTATATATGTGTTTGTGTGTGTGCATAATTACAGAATTGAGATTTTGCTGACCATATAGTTGTATACCCTGCTTTTTATAATTTACCATAAGAACTTCCCCATGTCTTTGAAAATGTGATTTTAAAAAATGGCTGCCTATTATTCTGTTGTATGAATATAACATAATTGAACCAGTTCTCTCTTTGGATATTAGGTTGTTTCTAATATTTCACAGTTATAAATAGTGGGATGGACATCTTTGTATGTGAAATTTGAATTCTATATTAGACTAGTTCTATTTAGGTGAGAACTTTCAAAGCTCTTTAAAA